>NC_048299.1:33148516-33282091 GCF_013100865.1 Trachemys scripta elegans
AGAATCCTTCTTTTCATAGGAAGGTTTCTGTGGGTTAGTGTGCTGTTCAGTGGTGTGTTGGACATATGCCTAAAGTGTGTTGCATTATCCTATGCAATATAATAAAGTATGACGGACCATGTAAAAGGAAGTTCTCCAGTAATCCCATGTTTATAAAACTCAATCATCATCAGACATCTCTCTTTTAAGTTCAATAACAAGAGGGGGAAATGTGAAGCATTTGTTGTTGTCACATATTAATCTAGTTTGTCCCATAATTTCATTGCTTATCAGGTACAATAGTATATTAGAACATTCCTCCTGCTCTTCTACTGGTATCAAGTATCAGAGGGGTAGCCATGTTAGTCTGAATCTGTAAAAAGTAACAGAGGGTCCTGTGGCACCTTTAAGACTAACAGAAGTATTGGGAGCATAAGCTGTCGTGGGTAAGAACCTCACTTCTTCAGTCTTGCATCTGAAGAAGTGAGGTTCTTACCCACGAAAGCTTATGCTCCCAATACTTCTGTTAGTCTTAAAGGTGCCACAGGACCCTCTGTTACTTTTTACAGATTCAGACTAACATGGCTACCCCTCTGATACTTGATACCAGTAGAAGAGCAGGAGGAATGTTCTAATATACTATTGTACCTGATAAGCAATGAAATTATGGGACAAACTAGATTAATATGTGACAACAACAAATGCTTCACATTTCCCCCTCTTGTTATTGAACTTAAAAGAGAGATGTCTGATGATGATTGAGTTTTATAAACATGGGATTACTGGAGAACTTCCTTTTACATGGTCCGTCATACTTTATTATATTGCATAGGATAATGCAACACACTTTAGGCATATGTCCAACACACCACTGAACAGCACACTAACCCACAGAAACCTTCCTATGAAAAGAAGGATTCTACGTGGACTCCTCCTGAAGGTCAAAACAACAGACTGGAATTCTACATAGAGTGTTTCTGCTGACGTGCACGGGCTGAAATTGTGGAAAAGCAGCATCACTTGCCCCATAACCTCAGCCGTGCAGAACACAATGCCATCCACAGCCTCAGAAACAACTCTGACATTATAATCAAAAAGGCTGACAAAGGAGGTGCTGTAGTCATCATGAATATGAACAAGAGGCTGCTAGGCAACTCTCTGACACCATATTCTACAGGCCATTATCCACTGATCCCACTGAGTGTTACCAAAAGAAATGACACCATCCATAGGTGCCAACTTCTTTTGGCGCCGGTGGGTGCTCGACCATCCCCCCCATCCCCGGCCCCACCCCGACTCCACCCCTGCCCAGCCCCCTCCTGCCCCCATTCCAACCCCTTCTCCAAAGTCCCTGCCCCAGCTCCGCCCGCTCCCTGCCCCTTTTCAACTCCCTCCCCAAATCCCTGCCCTAGCCCCGCCTCCGCCCTTGAGCGTGCCACGTTCCCGCTCCTCCCCCCTCCCTCCCGGAGCTTGCTACAGCTGTTTGGCGGTGGCAAGCGTTGGGAGGTTTGCAGAGGTGCAGGGACATAGTGTGCTCAGGGGAGGAGGAGGAGGAGGCAGAGGGGAGGCGGGGTGGGGAGTTTTGCTGCTGGTGGGTGCAGAGCACCCACTAATTTTTCCCTGTGGGTGCTCCAGCCCCTGACCTCTGACACCATCTGCTCAAGAAACTCCCTGAAGCAGCACAGGAACAAATCTACACAGACACACCCCTAAAGCCCCATCTGGGGGTATTCTATCTGCTACCCAAGATCCATAAACCTCGGAATCTTGGACACCCCATCATCTCAGGCATTGGCACCCTGATAGCGGGATTGTCTGGCTATGTGGACTCTCTCCTCAGGCCCTACGCTACCAGCACTCTGAGCTATCTTCGAGACACCACTGACTTCCTGAGGAAACTACAATCTATTGGTGATCTTCCAGAAAACACCATCCTAGCCACTATGGATGTAGAATCCCTCCACACCAACATTCCGCACAAAGATGGACTACAAGCCATCAGAAACAGTATCCCCGATAATGTCACGGCAAACCTAGTGACTGAACTTTGTGACTTTGTCCTCACCCAAAACTATTTCATATTTGTGGACAATTTATACATTTAAGTCAGCGGCATGGCTATGGGTACCCACATGGCCCCACAGTATACCAATATTTTTTATGGCTGACTTAGAACAATGCTTCCTCAGCTCTCGTCCCCTAGTGCCCTAACTCTACTTGTGCTACATTGATGACATCTTCATCATCTGGACTCATGAGAAGGAGGCCTCTGAGGAATTCCACCAGGATTTCAACAATTTCCACCCCACCATCAACCTCAGCCTGGACCAGTGCACACAAGAGATCCACTTCCTGGACACTGCAGTGCAAATAAGTGATGGTCACATAAACATCACCCTATACTGGAAACCTACTGACTGCTATACTTACCTACATGCTTCCAGCTTTCATGCAGACCACATCACACGATCCATTGTCTACAGCCAAACTCTAAGATACAACCGCATTTGCTCCAATCCCTCAGACAGAGACAAACACCTACAGGATCTCTATCAACGTAAGCGTTCTTAAAACTACAGTACCCACCTGGCAAAGTGAAGAAACAGATTGACAGAGCCAGAAGGGTACCCAGAAGTCACCTCCTACAGGACAGGCCCAACAAAGAAAGTAACAGCCCCCAACTAAAACCTCTCCAGTGCATCATCAAGGATCTATAACCTATCCCAAAGGACGATCCCTCACTCTCACGGACCTTGGGAGACAGGCCAGTCCTCACTTACAGACAGGCCCCCAACCTGAAGCAAATACTCACCAGCAACCACACACCACACAACAAAAACACTAACCCAGGAACCAATCCCTGCAACAAACCCCCTTGCCAGCTCCGTCTGCATATCTATTCAACGGCCACCATCATAGGACTTAACCACATCAGCCACACCATCAGGAGCTCATTCACCTGCACATCTACCAATGTGATATATGCCATCATGTGCTAGCAATGCCCCTCGGCCATGTACATTGGCCAAACCGGACAGTCTTTACGCAAAAGAATAAAGGGACACCAATTTGACATCAGGAATCATAACATTCAAAAACCAGTAGGAGAACACTTCAATATCCCTGGACACTCAATAACAGACTTAAAAGTGGCAATTCTTGAACAAAAAAACTTCAAAAATAGACTCCAATGAGAAACTGCAGAACTGGAATTAATTTGCAAACTGGACACCATCAAATTAGGCCTGAATAAAGACCAGGAGTGGATGAGTCACTACAAAAAGTAATGTTCCCTCTGCTGATACTCACACCTTCTTGTCAACTGTTGGAAATGGGCCACCTTGATTGCATTGACTTCATTAGCACTACAAAAGGGACTTCCCTTCCCTTGGTATTCATTCCTTCTTGTCAATTGTTGAGAATAGGCCACTTCCACCTTAATTTAATTGGCTTGTTAGCACAGACCCCCCCACTTGGTAAGACAACTCCCATCTTTTCATGTGCTGTAATATATATACCTGCCTATTGTATTTTTCACTCCATGCATCTGATGAAGTGGGTTTTAGCCCACGAAAGCGTAGGCCCAAATAAATGTGTTAGTCTCTAAGGTGCCACAAAGACTCCTTGTTGTTTTTGCTGATACAGACTAACACAGCTACCACTCTGAAACACTTTAGACAGTACTTCCAAAAGTAGTGATTTACCTGCTATATTATCAAATGTTCTGAGTGCCAGTTTCTACCCACCAGCACCATATGGTCTGCAGGCCATTGGCTAGAATGTTAATGAAGAAATTAGGTATCTAAGGGCTGTCTCTGACTGACCCAGAGATCTCACTCAAAGGAAAGAGGGGCAGACAAGAGGGAGTAGAGAGATGGTATGGGGTGGCCTTGGAACCATCTCATACCCACTGCAGGAATAGTAACACTCCTAATAAATAAATAAATGAAGTTGGCAGTTTTGACAAACATTTAACATGTCATCACTTCATGCTCCTAAATCAGCCCAGTTCACACAAGGGTGATCTATCCAGATCTGATAGAACAGAAATAAAAGGCTTCTCCATACTTTGTCAGTCTAAAGAGGATGCAGTAGGTAGGACCTTCCTGGTTTCAAAGCTCTTATTTTCATGAGCACCAGATCACATTGTTGTTGTAGTCAAAGTTACACACTTTTGAAAAATGATATAATATTCAAAATCTTTGGATTGTGTTTCACCTTTCAGTGCATTTAAAAAGTTTTATTTCTAGGGCTGTCAAGCGATTAAAAGAATTAATCGCGATTAATCGCGTGATTAAAATAATTAAGCACAATTAATTGGACTGTTAATAATAGAATACCATTTATTTAAATATTTTTGGATGTTTTCAAATATATAGATTTCAATTATAACAAAGAATACAAAGTGTACAATGCTCATTTTATATTTATTTTTGTTTACAAATATTTGAACTGCAAAAAACAAAAGAAATAGTATTTTTCAATTCACCTAAAACAAGTACTGTAGTGCAATCTCTTTATCATGAAAGTTGAACTTATAAATGTAGAATTACGTACAAAACCCCCCCCTGCATTCAAAAAATAAAACAATGTAAAACTTTAGAGCCTACAAATCCACTCAGTCCTAGTTCTTGTTCAGCCAGTTGCTCAGACAAACAAATTGATTTACATTTGCAGGAGATAATGCTGCCCACTTCTTGTTCACAATTTCACCTGAAAGTGAGAACAGGAATTCTCATGGCACTGTTGTAGTCGGCGTCACAAGATATTTACATGCCAGATGCACTTAAGATTCATATGTCCCTTCATGCTTCAACCACCATTCCAGAAGACAGGCCTCCATGCTGATGACGGGTTCTGATCGATAACAATCCAAAGCAGTGCGGACCGATGCATGTTCATTTTCATCAGCTGAGTCAGATGCCACCAGCAGAAACTTGATTTTCTTTTTTGGTGGTTCGGGTTCTGTAGTTTCCGCATCAGAGTATTGCTCTTTTAAGACTTCTAAAAGCATGCACCACACCTCATCCCTCTCAGATTTTGGAAGGCACTTCAGATTCTTAAATCTTGGGTCGAGTGCTGTAGTTATCTTTAGAAATCACACATTGGTACCTTCTTTGCGTTTTGTCAAATCTGCAGCGAAAATGTTCTTAAAATGAACATGTGCTGAGTCATCATCCGAGACTGCTATAATATGAAATTTATGGCAGAAGGCAGGTAAAATAGAGCCGGAGACATACTATTCTTCCCCAAGGAGTTCAGTCACAAATTTAATTAATGCATTATTTTTTTTAACAAGCATCATCAGCATGCATGTCCTCTGGAATGGTGGCAGAAGCATGAAGGGGCATACGAATGTTTAGCATATTTGGCATGTAAATATCTTGGAATGCTGGCTACAAAAGTCCTATGCGAACACCTGCTCTCATTTTCTGATGACATTGTAAATAAGAAGTGGGCAGCATTATCCTCTGTAAATGTAAACAAACTTGTTTGTCCTAGCAATTGGCTGAACGAGAAGTAGGGTTGAGTGGACTTGGAGGTACTTAAGTTTTGCATAGTTTTGTTTTTGAGTGCAGTTATGTAACAAAAGAAAATCTACATTTGTAAGTTGCACTTTCACGATAAAAAGATTGCACTACAGTACTTGTAAAAGGTGAATTGAAAAATACTGTTTCTTTTATTAATCATTTTTACAGTACAAATATTTGTAATAAAAAATAATAATATCAAGTGAGCACTGTACACTTTGTATTCTGTGTTGTAATTGAAATCAATATATTTGAAAACGTATAAAAACATCCAAAAATATTTAATAAATTTCAATTGGTATTCTACTGTTTAACAGTGTGATTTAAACTGCGATTAATTGCGATTAATTTTTTTGAGTTGATCGCGTGAGTTAACTGGAATTAATTGACCCCTAGTTATTTCATTTTCCTATATGCTTTTCAGGTAAAGCTCCAAGGTCTGACAAAGGCTTTGAGAGGTTTTGTTTTGTTTTTTGTAAAGGAAACAAGCTTTATTTAAAAATTAAGAGACAAGCCAAAAAGTCAACATACCAATAGCCATCATGTAATCCCAGCGGTCTAGGAGGCACATATTGAAGATCAGGTGGTCTGATGTTTGCCCCTGGCCAATGGGTGAAATATTTCTCTCCAAGTTTTGGCAGACTGCAGAAGTCCAGCCGATTAGGAACCAAAAGACTATCAGGAGAATTACAGCCAGCATCCTCATCACTCGGCCACCTGTCATGTATGGAATACGTTGAGCAGTTTGGGACAGGAATACCTTCAAAACTCTGTAAAACCAAAGAATGACATTTGAAGCATCATTACTTTCACATGTATTATATTTAAATTGAACTGATTGTTATTAGAGACTGCCAGTCAACAAGAATTAGTGTATTTGACCAGTAATTTTTAAAGCAAACTTTGTGTCCAAATTCCCTAATCAGAGTTGAATTTTTTTCTACAAATGAAGAGCAAAAATATACAAAGTCTTCAGTCTTGAGTCTCGTCATATGAGCAACCCTTGACATTCAGCAATACAATTTGACTTCAAGATTAGCATCTGTATTTACTTTTACAGAAGAGAGAGTAAATATAACTGGCACTTCCTAACAAAGAATAGAATAGGGTCTAGTAAGGCAGAACTGCTAGAGCTTAAATCACAGTTTGACCATAAATACAAGTTTAACACTGCACATTAGGTGAACTTGGAGATCTCAAGAAGTTCAACATTATTCAGCTGTTTTCTTCCCAACAGCTACACCATATGGAGGCATACTCCTTAATCTTTCCTTGTTTTATAGATGTGATATTCAGTTCTCCCTTTTGAGATACTAAATATTTTATGTTTGAAGCAGATTCTAAAACACTTCAGACAGAAAGAGAGACAGGATCAGGACAGATAACAATTTTCACAGGAGTGAGTCACACACAAATTCCCTGTACCTTTATCAACCAAAAACTAATCTTGCATTCTCATTTTTAGAAGAAGGAGCTTGCTACAATTCCTGGACCCTTAAAAATTTAGCCTGACCAAGGGATTTCCTGCCCTGCAGGGTGAATGCCACTGAACAACACGGAGTTCCTCGGGGAGGAAAAATAACCATCCTTTTCTTGCATAACTGTGGGAATGTGAAGGCTATAAATTAGACCACAATTCAAGAAAAAATTTATAGCGTGAAGGATATGAAGCTTTGAGAATTATGGAAGCATTACTTATAAACAATTTGAGAATTATACTAGCAAATTTCCTTTTCTATCTCTTTTGGCTCTTCAAAGTCAAATTTTTAGATAATATTGAAAGCCAATGTTAACCTGTTTTGGTTGTGATGAGTCAGGACATGTCAAATTTCTTCCAACACCAGCTCAATGACTGTTGTCCGTGAAATACGTTCCCAATGGAATTGGTGGAAGCTGTATTGTGTGATCACTTAAAACTAGATTGGACAGAGCCCTGGAGACACGCTGTATACTGTTATTCTGGAAGGTATTAATGGCTACTATCAAGTTGGTCTTTGATCTATAGACAATCACAGACCTCATTAAAGCTGATCGGTGTGCTAACCATCCTTCCTTTAGGCTAAATGGAAAGAGCAATTAGCCCTTTCATGCAGTAAAATAGCTGAAGACAGTTGAAGCTACTGCTCAAAGCAATTGGCATACGGTGAAGCCTGAGCAGAGATAAGCCATGTGTTCTGAGGGGTTTCACCTGGACTGGCTGCAAACATAGGGATAAGGGGACTCACTGGTTGTGTGTTGTGTGAGAGTATGTCTACAGTACGAGCAAGGGATGTGATTCCCCTGCTTGTGCACACAAACTTGTGCTAGCTCTCATGGAGTTAGCATGAGTATAAATAGCAGTGGGTAGCATGGGTAGCAGCCCAAGAAACCCCCGGTTTCAGGCATATACATACTCGGCTAAGCTGTGTCTCTGCTGCAGTTACCTGTGCTACTACAGCTACCTGCTATTTATACTCACACTAGCTCGATGAGTACACATAGCCTGAGAGGCTGAGAGCTGGCAGAAAGGCAGCACACAGCGAGAGAAGCAGGGATGAAAGTAGCTCTGAGAGGGACTAGAGGGACAGAGCTCATTGGGGCACAGGACTGGCTGGAGAGGCAGGTCTGGAAACTGTGAGCAAGAAAATTCCCAGCTGTTTGCTTCCTGCTGTGTTCAGGGAAACAGGACTTCATGTACATTCCCTGTAAACAGAATACCTGACTTGTATAATCAGTTTCTCCTCTTAAAGGAAACAACCTGGCAAGCCCCCAAATATTGATTAACTGCATGGGTCCAAAGAGGCAACAGCATGAACAGTCCTGCAGTGGCAGCTGAATGTATAAAATGACCTACCTGAGTGATTCTTTTTAATTTCTAATTTCTATGATTGTATGGCTTTTCTGAGTCATCCTGTCAAACAGCTCCGTTAAACAATTTGTTGATTTTTGTGATATAAAAGCTATATTTACACACATTAAAAGATGAGAAAAAGTTTAAGAAGGGGGCAGAGTGTATTGCTGACCAGACTTCCCTATGGGAGGCAAAGTTTGCTGGCTATTTTCACTGGAGAAACACAGTATCTCGGGCTAGCTACTCAGCATGTTTAAATCAGTATAATTCCAATGAAGTCAATGGAACTATGTCAATTTACATCAGCTGAAGACCAGACACACATTTTCTACTTACTGGACTGTTTTTAAAGTAAAGTTTTTAAAAGGTCGCATCCATCAGAGAAGTCCAAGAAATGTAGATTGAGGAGATTCAGCCTCAGGTTCTGCTATTTTCAGTACAGCTGAGCTTGCCATCACTTTTTGCATGTGAAGGATACGCTTGTGTTCACTTTGGATAAAATGTGGTTTGCAGGATGCTTATGCATAGGGAAACATGCGGTGGCTCACCACCCTAGGAACATTCTAGAGAAGGCCAGGGGAGGGGGATGAGCTCAGCATGTGGAATGAAGGACTATGAGCATGTGATAAATAAATCCATATATGGAAAGGTTAAATCTGATTGGTTAGAGGTTTGTGTTATGTAACTTGTTATGTAAGTGCCATGTGCTATAAAATAGCAATGGGAGGGGCTCCTTGCTGGAGGGACTCTGCCTGATTTTTGTACCAGGGGCTTTCCCTTTGTGCACATTGAATAAAGCCTTGTTGAATTGAATTGAATCGAATCGTATCGCATCGAAGTCCCTTGATTCTGCTCAGCCTCTGACTCATTGGGAACCACAAAATCCCAACACATGACATAGAACAGATGGCACAAAAATGTTGCTCTAGAGAAGAGCATAACCTTGAAAATATGGAGACACCCCACTGCTCTTCCAGTGCACTATATTAGCAGTCCTGGACAACAGCTCAATCTACTACTGAAAAAACTTTTCAAAATGATCTTCTCACAATTCTACTTGTGCAAGAGCATTGCAAACGCCAAAAGAAATACAGGAGACGCCAGAATTTCTAGAACATTCTTATAGTGTTTCTTACCATGATGTCAGCAGAACTGTTGGAAAAACATGGAGAACTAGGACACCAGTGACCCAGCAACAATTTACATCTATCATCCACAATAACAATAAAAAACTCAAAAACTTAAATTATGCCCCTCATCTGGATATCCCACTTTGTCTTCTCTGTGTCTGTCCTTTAGACTGACTCTTTGGGCCAAGATGTCAGCAGTTAACAAATAAAAGTAGTCGCTGTAACCTGAAGTAAAGTGTGCATTGGAGATGACTGCATGCTTCAAACAAACAGAGAACAGAAGGCAAAACCAGCTGGTACATGGAATAGATGCAGTGTCTAGAGACTATAAATGAGGAATGGGTCAGCATTTTAATTTTGTCTGTAAATTGGTTATCACTACCCCTGCATTGCTATTTAGGATCAAATGCTTGCCTTTGCTGAGTGGGTGTTGGGGTTAAGGGAAGAGAGACTCTTGGGGCTGTGAAGCTCCAGTGGGCTAATTTGCTCAACATTGCCTTGAATATTCTACCTAGCTGTTGCATGGGCCCACTAGGAGTAGGGGAACAGGCCTTCCTCCCATCTGTTCCCCCAATCCAGCTGTTAGGGACCAGATCATAGGCAGTCAGACCTAGTGAGTCAGAGCTGGAGCTGGCATCAGGAGCCAAGCCAAGGGTCAGAGTGGAAGTTAGGAATTGAGCTGTGGGCCGGTAGCCAGAAAATGGTCCAGACTCAGAGCTGGGACTGGTAGCTAATGGTCAGGAGCAGAGCATAGGGGCGCAAACCAGAGAAAAGGCAAGGATCAGGCATGAGGCAGGAATTGAGGGCAAGGGCAGGAGCAAGGCATGAACCAGGAACAGGACGGGAGCAGAGCAGGAAGTGGGAACAGGAGTTGGATGCAGATTGCAGGAAACAGGCAAGAGTGGGGTCTGATGCAGCAGCAACAGAAAATCCATATGGTTGCTCAGACAGCCCACCCCAGTCATTTCCTGGCTCAAGTAGTGGGTGCAAACCAATCAGGTGACCACACATCTTAGGCATTCCAACAGACTTTCTGTCGGATTGATGTTTCAGGATTTGGTGAGCTGCTGCTTTGTCTCTCTCACTTGGAGGTGATAAGGGAGCATCAGAGACCCAAGCCCCTCACTGACCCAAGTTTAGACCCACTGAAAGAGAAGACCTGTACGCTCAGATCCTTAGAGCAGTATAGCCACTCCAGCCAAAGATGGATTTGGCCCAAAATTTATAATGACCTGTCTGGGGGGTAATAAATGGCAATGTTCATATTTGAGGATATACTGGTGATACCTTAATGAATTACTGATCAAACAGACTAAAGAATTGAATGATCGGGGAATTCAATTATGTGTTTCCTAACAAATCATATTGGCTTTTAAATAGACATTGTTTCCATGATTCCTTACCCCGGATTTAAAGAGGACTTCTATTATAAGAGACCAGACCAGCCCAAACTTGTCAGACAAAGTGTGACTCAGAGGAAACAGAGAAATGTTATTAAGGAGGGGTGGGATTTCTTTTTTTCTTAATGCATGATAACAACTACCTTTGCAAGCACATAAATCTAGGATCTAAACATGGTCCTAATCTATATGCTATTTCTGTACAAGTCCTCCCCCATATCTCCTGAGGGTTTCCTACTCCTTGTTTTCATCCTACATTAAGTGTAGCTATTGTACTGTATCTGTAAATAAATATTAATGTTTATACCACACACAGAAGGCTACTGGATTGCATTTTGGAATACTCCACTGGAGCCAGAGGATCATTATTAAGGCAATTTTGAGAATCTTTGACAAAAGTTCTATTAAGAGTGTAGGGAATAATTTATATGCCATAATTTCTATGTATGTGGGTTAGGGTGAGGAAAGTTTAAAGGAAGGAGGCGAGTTCACATGCAGGAATCAAGAGGAGGCTAGTGGTAGGAGATTGCAAAAAGGGGCTCAATACTTATCTCATTTAAATCAGTGGCAAATTTTCCCACTGATTTTAATGGGAGAAGGACTGAGCCCAGTATCATGCAACTTTAATAATATGGAATTATTAAAAATACTTTATTTGTTTTCATTGAAATGTATTAATTTAAACTAGATCTTGTCAATCCATCCACATGTAGATTTGGAACGAGCAAACTGATTATTATTTTCTTAAATTAAATCAGTGTCACCTAGATGACAGTATTTTCACATGCTGTAGACATGTTTTGTATTCATCTTTCATCTCTGTGTCTGAAATTTCAAGCCAAAGTTAAATGTAAAATGGGCCCTCTGAAGAAAGCTGATTTTCTCGTGGAATTCTGATCAAAATGTTTCAGTGTGTGGAGCTGACTCTGAAGAGTACAGCTAGAGAGTCTTTGACAGATCAGATGAGGTTTGTTTGTCCCTTGAGTCTCCCCATTTCCCAGCTCACTCTTGTGCTGCATGCTTTTGTTCTGGTGGCTGCTGTCCTCCATTCCAGAGGAGACTGGACTGCGCCGATGTTGTTTTTGAAGCACTGTAGTTTACTTATTACCATATTGCCAAGATATCCCACCCTCATCACAAATGGACAAATGGCTGCTCCTCCTCTGGTTTTGTCCATTCTGGATCTGGGTCTGTGTTGTACTGACTGTCTTGGGATTGAGGGGTAATAAGAATCAACACAGGACCTGCCGTGACACATAACCAGGTTTCAATAATGCGGACCATATTGGATCTCATTAGTATGGAACCTGTGTCCGCTATCCATTAATTATATCTCCTAATGGAAATAAACCACCCCATGGATCAGTTTCTGTACTAACACCCCAGACTATCCCACTGAGATCAATAGGGCTGCACATTATATGAATCAGCACAGAATTTGATCCCTTAACTGTAAAGTTATCTTATCACTCAGAACTATCACAGCATATACAACTATTATTTACGCTGTTAAATAAGGAACCCAGTCAAACCATTCCCAAATGATTAGTAGCAGCAAGACTACAGTCTGTCAACTTTTCACCTTTGGGGTTAAGCTGCATAGTTACTTCTGCTTCTTCAACATCTAGAGCTGTCAATAATAATGTCCTGTCTAAAATTCCTAGAATTTTGAAAAACACCTGCTGCCAAGAGAGCCTCTGTCATGTCTTTGACTCATGTCCTTGAGCCACCGATGCTACTTTTGTTAACATAATCACTTCAATTATTTCTCTGTGGCAGACATGTTTGAAATGATTCTACATACTTCACCTGCTAAAAATGAATTCTGTGTTTCAGCTCCTCAAACCTCCTTTTTCATAAGCAACCCAATCCAGTCCAACCCTTTCCCCCCATTCAAACTGAAGGTGATTTGTTGTAGAAACGTTAAGTTCACAAATCCCTAAGGCTCTTTCTTCTAGTGCTTTGGTCTAACAACTATAAATCCTTCAGGCTACACAAGCACTGGCTAAGCTAATTATTTGCTTCTAAAAATCATCAGGTGATCATTATCTTTTTGTAAATCTAAAGCCATTCACTTCTTTACCCTTACCAAAGACTTTCAGAATTGGCAGTACAAAAGATCTCAAGGTCGCTATTTATCAGGAAGCTTATACTGTGAAAATAGATCTGAGTAATGCCTGCCTGTTAATCTCCTCTCACCATAGTTCAGCACATTTTCAAATCCTTCATTTCAAAACTAGGTTCACGTGGAGTTTATGGATTTGAACTCACCACTCCAACTAAACTGCAGGATTGCAACTTGTGTTGAACTGAACCCACCAATTTTAATTTGACGTAATTTGGTGAATGAAAGCAGTAGGTTTGCTCTCCACAGACATTCTCTTTTGCTGAAAATATATATAGACAGTTATAATAAGCTTCTTCAGAGTCAGAGATATTTTTCCACTGGTCAATCTTAGGATACTATTAACCAGATGTGGTCAAAACGTCAGTGCTGTGACATATGTTTTTATTTGTAGTATATATGTTCACATACTGCTGGTGGCAGGGATGGTATGGCTAATTCACAGCATCAGGACTAGGGAGATATAGTTTCTGTTCCCAGCTCTGCCACTAACTTCTAGTGTGACCCCTGCCAAGTCACTTAACCTCTCTGTGCCTCAGGTTTCTCCATTTGTTAAATGGGGATAACAACAACTTCTAAAGACTCGCTTCTTCCACAGTGCCTCAAGAAAGGAGTTAATAACAACATACAGTATAGACGCTAAACACAGTTATTCCCTTCTCTGGGTTTTCCAGTGAATTCTGTCTTAAGCATTTGCTTAATTGCTTTGCTGGATCAAGGCATCAGATCTTTAGAACAGGGACTAATTTTATTTATATATGTTGTACAGTGCAACCACACTGTTGGTCATTTAATAACAAAGAATTTCCAACCCCAACTGATCAAAAATCATGAGTCAGACCCCCAAAACTCATAAGATTGGCTTATAAAGCCGGAGGTGTTAAAATAATAAATATGGGTTCTTTTTATTTGCCTTCTAAGTTTTGAGCCACTATGGTTCACTTGGCTCACATTTTCTTCACAATCATGATGGCTAGAAATTTACTTTTTTTAAAAATGAAAGCAGAGATTCTTGTGCGTTCACATACTCCAGGAGTTAGGACTTCAAGAAAAATACCACATATTGTGAGATTTGTGATAACATTTCATGGGCTGGCAACACTGATAACAGCAGCACTTGCCTACCTCACAGGATGTTGTGAGGCTTAGTTCACTAAGGATTGTAAAGCACTTTGAGATTCTTTGATGGAAAGCACTATAGAGTAATTGAACAAGGTATTATTTTGAGTCAGAAACCAAAGACTAGTTCACTAACCATAAGTTAGGCGGTGAAATATATTTCACTCTGCCACCAGATTTATTGTGGGAACTAAAATATTTATCAGTTGCATATTTGCAAATTATCTTGCTGGTATTTCGCTTTATTTTTAAAAATAAATTTTATTTGACAAACATTAAATAATATTTTAGCAACAGAAGAAAAAACAACAAGAGAGTCAAGAAAAGTATGTATTGGGATACTTAACTGTTTTTACTCTTTGTCTTGTTTTATATATGGCTGATATGACATGTTAATTGTTAATTTACCTATGGTGTAACAGACAGATATCATAACTCTAAAATAAACTGCTATTTTAATTCACTGACTTTCCTATGCTCAAATTAAATAGCAAGTTTCTGCACTAAATCAACCACTAAATCATCTCAATTCTAACTGGTCCCTTCTGATTTATTATTGCTTTGAATAATAGTATTGAAAAACACTAATAGTGCTATTATCATAACTTAATGCAATTCTTTTACTGAATCTTCTAATGGAATATATTAGTTGAGTTAATGCAACCCATTGCAAAATTCAGGCTTGTAACCATAGTAGGATCTATGAACTCAGTGATTACTATGAAAACTCAAATGCTTATTGTTATGTGAAAAACAGAGTGCAATTCATTTACTCCTAGAGCCACGTTCTGTTTTCCTTGCACATACCTACATGATTATAAGATTTTACTGAGAGGTCTAACCCTGTCAGACAAGATTAAAGAAACGTATTTAACAATATAAGCTAGTTCTTTGAAACGAGCAGTGGCTAATACCAATAGATCCGAGACTAAATCTACTTTGCTTAAATCCGGCATTAACACTTCCATTTTTAAAACACACTGCTTTGAAGCAGCCCCATTTGAGAAAGAAATGGGCTGTAGATACTGTATCAGATTATTTAGAAGGCACACATACATGATCATTAACTAATATCATTTCACTATTACAGAACTTCCTCTCCATAAATTCCAAGTTATTTATTTATTGTTCTCTCTAAGCATTCCCCAAGAACACTGCAGAAAATGAAGCAGCCATTATGTGCTTAGTAATAACTCATACAGTGCAGATAAGAAATGTTGGCCAGGATGGAGTCAAAAATGGAAGGATCAGAGGAATTCAGTTCCCCTAGTTAAAATACTAAAATAAAAAAAAGAGCAAGAATCACTTCAGAAATACTGTATATATAAACAAACATCTGAAAAGCTGTTGCAGAGGGATGGATTGTTCTGCTCTGATTAGCCTCTGCTTGGCTTGTGAAGTGTTGGCAGTAAGGTACACAGCTGTGTGCAATACCCCTGTGTTTGTCTGTAACGTACTTCTCCATAAATTATGCACACTATCAACTAATGGTATTGTTATTTAAACAGATCAATTAAATTCAAACTCTGGAGGAGATGAATTACATTAATTGCACTTTTTTCTGCAGTTTCAAATAACATGCAACCTTTAATTAAAGAAAAGATTTGAAAATTTAGATCATAACCATTGTCTTGTTTCAGTAATGTCTGGAGATAATGAATCCTTTCTTAAGATTCAATGTTTTACTGTCAGATAAATGCTCTTTCAGTTGTATTTACTATGTGTATGTGTGTAGCAATAGGAAGATCCACTCATTAATTAGGTTAATCATGAATTAATATGCCTTATGAATATCTCTCCTTGAAACCAGTTTTTTTTATTTTTTAAAATTGTCTGAATTTAAATTTGGTGAAAATGATTCAGGAGAAAAGATGCTTCTCTTAGCAAGTACAAGCTTCGGGCTTCTTTCTCATGACCTAGTGACTCACTGCTCTAAGCTATGTATATACTGCCAGGCATCTCAGACAACCTGACAGGATTATCTACTGACAGTAACTCAGCATTAAAGGTGTGCCTATTCTGAAATAACTATTCTTGATCTTTATGTATGTTAGTGCAAGGATATGGAGGGGAGGTGCAAAGAAACTAATGAACAGTGGTTCTAGCAGTAAGCACTACTTAGAAGCCTCAGGCTTCTTCTCGGGATCTTAAATCCTTTAGAATATCTGTTATTTAACTGATGCTATGAGATCCTCTATGCTTTGATCAGAAGTGTAGTGAAGGCACAAATCAGTTCAGTAACACAGTGGGAAAATTCCGCTCTCAGATCCACTCCAGGTACATTATTTCTCTTTAGTAATAATATTTAGTATTGTAAAACATTACACACACTTAATGCACTGGGTAACATTCCATCCTCATTCCACATACAAAGCTATATACATACACCAAAAACAGCATATGGCTTTCTAGCGAGAAGGCATGGCCTCCCTCAGAAAGTGACAGGGAGGGATCATAACACGTCCCCGGGAGAACCACATCTGCCCCGCCAGAAGCGTAAGGGCAGGATAGGAAGTGCAAAAGGCAGGCCCTGCAGCTCAGTTGGGCTGGAGCCACTAGAGGAGATGGATGCATCCCGCCTGCTGCTGGAGCATGCAGAGGAGGCCTCCTGAGGACTAGCCAGAGCTCCCAGGACCGCTGGCCGACCAAGGCGCTGAAGAGTTGCCAGGGCTGCCACCTGAGGACTGGCCGGATCTCCTCGGGCTGCCGGCTGACTGAGACACTGAGGAGATGCTGGGGCTGCCACCTGCAGACTGGCCAGAGCTCCCTGAGATGACAGACACAGGTACACCCAAGGGGGAGAGTAGGAAGCAGTCCAGGGAAACCAGGCAACAGTGTGGTTGGGAGCTGGCCTGATACAAGGTCAGCGTGTTGTGGGTGGATCCCCGCTGACCCCGTGGCTGACTACTCCGCCACTGTTAGGGCCCTGGGCTGGGATGCGTACATGTTGGAACAGAGGGGAGCCAGAATGTGACTTGGGACTTAACCTAGGAATACTATTGTTACATTATAGTGGTGCTGAAAAACCTACTAGAGTATTGTGACATAATTCTGTTGTGAGCCACCTCGGTGGGTTTCAATCACCTGCAGCTGACACTGATATACTAACTGAAAGCAGACAATCAGCAGAGGGTCCTCAAGGGTAACACATTTTGGCCATGGTTTTGTGCTGAGGAGAGTTTTAACGCACTTTAAGGGCCTCATTGAGCAATGTTTTTGTTATATGTTAACTGCTCTTCTTCGGGTTGCTTTATAGAGAGAACTTAAGTAGGGCCCTATGAAATCCGCATTAACGAGAATACGGACAGACTCACAGAATCTTGCTCTCCCCAGCACTAGGACCACAGCAGGAGGCAGGCAGGGCAGGCTGCAAGGCTGATCTACCTGCAGCAGCCGCATGTACGACAATCAAGCTGCTTTGGATCAGGAGCCTCCTGAACAGAGCCAGGGAGGGGCTAATGTTGGGGTGTCCCCCTCCCCCCACTGGTGTACCCGGTCTCCGCTGACCTGGGCGGGGGACATGGGGGTGCCTGTCTGTGAACCAGCCCCTGGCTCAGGAGTGGGTGCTGCCGGCTGCTCTCTGAACAAGTGTTAAGACTGGTGAGTACCCTGCTTACAGAGACAGTGTGTAGACACATTCACTCAGGCGTGCGCACTCCCCCAATGCACACACACACACACACTCCCCCCAACACACAGTTTCTCTCTCTCTCTCTCTCTCACACACACACACACGCACACACACACACACTCTTGGGTTCTGTCTGTCTCTCTCACTCACACACACACACACACACACACACACACACACACACACGCAGTTCAGCAGTGTTACCGAGCGCTACTTTAAAAAAATCATTTCAAATGTGTAACTTTTACCGTATACTGTATATCTGCAGGATGTTTTGTTTAAATTGTAGGATTTCTTTGTAAAATCATTTTTTCCCATGCGCAATACAATTCTGAACATTTTTATTATTCATAGTAAGGCTAATTGTTGTCAATGTACCAAACAATTTTGATTAAACAAACCCATAAAGATGGAATTAATTTTTTTTCAAAGGAAAAAAACCAAAAGAAAATAATAAATCTGAAAATCCACAATAAAACGCATTTCATAGGGCCTTACTTAAGCATTATTAAAGTAATTTTTTTAAAGTTCTGTAAGGCTTTGAGATGGACTTCACACATCCCTTCCTCACAATGTTTTCTGACACCATTGCCTACAGCACTTATCAGGTGCTATGCATGATTACTCCCTGGGCACAAGCACTACCATGGTTTCAAGAACCGATGACTATTTGGTAAGGGTAGAGTAGGATGAGTTGTAAAAGCATTGCTCAGTGTCAGATATCTTCAATGTTAATTTAGTTTTGTTTCCGTTGTCTGTATTATCACTTAAATTATTAATAAAGACATAAATATGATTCACTTAACTTGCCTTCTGGATTTCATTCTGGTGCTTTGAACAGCAACAGTTATTTCATGGCTTACTTCATTGTCATGAACACTTGTTTTTAAAAAATGACAAATTCATAGGCACTGGAGGGAAGGGGTTGTCGGAGGGAGGAAATTGTTTGCATTTCCATGGCACCAGATTTTTAAGAAATCACAGTCATGTGCTGTGAATTCTGCTACTCCATCCTAAACCTTTAGGATGAACCATTTGATCACACTCAGAAAACAAGGTGCACACACAAGTGAAGTGAACAGTAACTTTTATTTACATACAAATATTGACCAATAACCAAAAAAAAAAAAAATTCCCAGAGATGTGGGCAAACAATGTCTGTGGACACATCTCCTCCACCTTCCCCTCCTCCTTGCCCTGACAAGGGAGAACGAGCTGTGGAATATTGTGTGGGCAGAACAAACACAGACTTGTCTGTGTGGGGTTTGAGGTGAGGGCTGAGCATGACTGGGCTACAGGGACAGCACTAGGCTCATTGTTCTCCTGAGAGGGTCTTGGGTGACTGAGGTGGGTGTGGTGCCGAGAGTCCAGGATGCTTCTCACTGGCAGGGGTAGGAGGTGGGATTCACCACCTTGGCAGCACACTGGATAGCAGCTGGAGGAGCAGGAGGTGCTGCCTGTTCCAGGAGAGGAGCAATGGCAAGGCAGGTGGGCCCGAAAAGTCACGAGTTGTACCACGGACTGCATGAGTGTATGATCCCATTCCTTCTGGGCATACTCCAGGAAGCAGTTCATGAGAGATTCCTTCTGCCTAAAAGCCCAATCCTCCTTTGCCCAAAGGAATTCAAACTGTTCCTGACACCTCTCTGTGCCAATGAGTCTGTCTTCCAGCGTCTTTCTTCATCTTCCTCTACTGTCACTGTGGTGCCGCTCCTGCTGTCCCAGCAAAATGGGTTCCTGTCAGCATTGGAATATCCTGGCAAGTCAAACACCTGACTAGCACTGTATTTATTTTCTCCTTTGAAGAAACCTAAGAAATCCCACTAGATAACATAATTGTGCTGCCAAAAGCAACAATACTGATACTTTTTAACATCCCAGGAATGTTTCTGTTACAGCCTCCTACCTTCAGACTACTTTTGCAGCTCATGGGGAAGCAGTTGAGGGGGAAAATAGTAAGCTACTTGCATTACTTTTATTAAATTGTTGTGATGTTTACAGTGCATCAAGGGGACAGTTGAGGTGTGGTTTGGTTCCTTCACTGGTAAGGTTATCAGTCACCTTTTTCTTCCTTAAAGGCTGGAGAACTCTGGAGAACTGCTATGTTCTTCCATCACTTGGAGAACATAGCAGTTGAAGGTACTGGAATAGAAGAGAGAGATGGTTTTCTACCCAACCACCTATGCCACAGAGATGTTTCTGCTAATGGTCACCCCTCTACATATTGCTGAGTGAAGGGGTATGGTGAGCTACCAAGGTGGACCAAGTACATTTGTCCTGCCATTAAACCTAAAGAACCAGCTTGAATTGCTACTACACTAAAAATTTGCTGAATTATTCTTACAAGGCTGGGTGTCAGTTTGAGAGAAAACCAACT
This sequence comes from Trachemys scripta elegans, assembly GCF_013100865.1. Taxonomy (NCBI): domain Eukaryota; kingdom Metazoa; phylum Chordata; order Testudines; family Emydidae; genus Trachemys; species Trachemys scripta. Next base: position 33,168,639 of record NC_048299.1, read on the forward strand.
ACATTCTATGCTAGCAGACAGAGTGTGCCCATGGAAGAGGAACAGAAAATCATAGAAAACATCCACCCACCCCCAACCCCCATGCATCACCAAAAAGTCCAGCCTCGGTGTCCAGCGACCAGCACTAAAAGGGACAGGGAAACAGAGTGACTCCAGAAGTATATTTTCTTCTCTGAATTTTTGGATTAACACCACAAGCCAGAGCCTCTGCACTGCTATGGGACATAGAATTGTGTATATGCAACCGTCAGAGTGGATATTTTACTCACCCTGGCTTCTCCAGATCCTGCAGAGTGGCTCTGCATGGGGAGAGGACAGACTTTCCTCAGACAACCAAATGGTTCCCTTTCCCTTTCTGCACCTAGGTGGGCCTGCGCACAAGCCACCAGTCACACCCACCCTACTTCCACATGGCTCCTGTTTGTAAGGGGAAGGACAGACTGAACATGGAAGTGGGAGAGGGGTGGTATTGGGTTTTTGCACAACCATAAATGTTATGAAACTGTTCTTTCTCCACCCAGACTCTTTTAAACACTTCTACTCCCTCTCTCCCACATGTGTCACCCTGGGACCATGGTGGGTGGTGCGGGGATGTGGTGTGGTAGTGCAGGGTGTGCTGAGGCATATAGCACCAGATCAAGAGGGGATGTTGGCAGGGAAGGTGGGGGTCCATCCACTGTAAAACTTACCAGTGTTTTCTGCAGTGTCTCTTGGACTTTCTCAGGGTTGACATCCTCATTTGGGTCCCCCATGTAGGTGCAGGATCACATGCTCCTCTTCCTCCATGTCTCCCTCCCGGGTCCCTACAATCTCCTGATTCTGCCCCTCATCAGTGTCCCATTGTATAATGAGGCCAATGGGGTTAAGGAGGGGTCTGTGAGTCTTCAGGCTCCATACTCACAGCCTTGGAGAGCACCTGGTCCAGCTCATTGAAGCAAGGGCATATGTTAGGTCCCCTCCCAGAGTGATTGTTGGAGTCCTTCACCCTCAATTACAAAAGCCTGGGGAGCTTCATGCATTCCTGGTGCTGGGACGGAGTCCGGTGAATGCCAGCCTCCTCGAAATCTCCCGGTACTGGTGAATGTTCCTGCTGACCTGGGAGAAGTCACAGAGGACGGTGTACTCCGACCACATGTTGATCAGCACCTGGGTATGCTCCAGAGACCAGGCAGCTACTCTCAGACCATGATCACCTGTACTGATCAATAAATTTGAGCAGAAAACTGTTCTGAAGGGCTCAGCACAGGTTACTTCTACTGCTGGAAATGGGAGTTGGGGTAGGGGAGGAGGTAGTCAGGGATCTTTATAACTTTGAGTAAGGGTCAGGAAGCAAATGGATCAAAGCATTGTGGGAATGGCCCTGGAGAACTACTGATACCCATGACCTGATACACGACCCTGCCCCCATCCTCACTGCACTGTAGAATGGGTACAGTGCCATGCCACAGCAGAAGCGTGCATACGCTCACAGTCCTCATGCGTGCTAGCTATTGCACACTACACTGTCCTTCAGGAACACACTTCAGGGCTTCAGATGTGGATAACAAGGAGTGCATAACATAACAACACACACATAACTATGTACAGTCGCAAGTGTAGACGTACCTTTATAAAGAGAGCCACAAGCTATTAACCAATAAGCTAATGGCATGTACAACTACCAAAATATAAATGTATTTAAATCGTGGACAAAGCATAAAAGATAGAGAAGGTTCTGGCACACTGCTGGCTGAATGATGTCTATGAGACACAATTATGCAGTCACCTAAAGGAATGCCTTGCACAGTCACAGATCCACCCATCTGATTATGGAAAATGAAATTCTTATGATAATAAAAAAGAATGAAAAGAAAAAAGTGTTTTAGAGAGCAGAAGTTAAGAGAAAGACTGCAATGAGGAAGCAAGCAAAAACTGCCACTGCTCTGTTGAGTAGGCACAGTTCAAAAAATAAATTAATTGCTATCACTATATTGCCAGCCACAGTAAACATTTTTAGAAAGAGATAAACTGGCTAGCTAAGAATAGCCTCATCAGAGAAACAGCAAACCCTAAATGCTAATGATCATGCTTCAAAACGAAGAAAAAAAAAGGGGGGGGGAGGGAGCTGAATAATGTTCAGACACTGGGTCACCTTCTGCCCTGGAGACTTCAGTGGAATTAAAACTGCTTACACCATCACTGAAGTTGGCTCCTTCAATTTAGTACATTGCTAAACGTTCGATATAGCATGAAATAGAGAATAAAAAGTCAGTACCATCTATTTGAACATGGAAGACAGAATACCAATGGAAAATCTACACTCCTTGCTGCTCAAAGCAGAGAATAGTTTAACACTGACCTCCAAAATGGATTATTCCATAGAAGACAATGAAACCCTCAAAACACCACCTCAGTGAGAAACACTTTCCCCTCACATAGCACTTTCCATACCACTAGCTAGATGAAAGACTACCACCGATCCTCTAGTAATTTAGCAATCAATCAAAAATTCTTGGTACATGCGTGGGGTGGGATTTGTTGTAATTGTTGTTATTTTAAATAGTCTTGGGAAATAAAGGCCTTGTGATTTGTGTATTCCAGCTGACACACTCTGCAAACTATATCAGTGATTCTGACTTTGTGTAGTAATCCAACTGAATGATTACAGACCAAACCTCTCTGATGGTAACAGGGCAAGGTGCCAATTCTTTGTACATTTGATTGCTCTTGAGCTGTATCCAGCCACAGCAAGTTAGAAAGCAGTAAGGTGGAAGGGTCCCAGAGCCTGGACTGCAGCCTGAGCCCAAACATCTACACTGCAATTAAACAACCATGCAGCCCGAGTCCCGCAAGCTCAAATCAGCTGGCATGGAACAGTCCCGGGTTTTTAATTGCAGTGTAGACACCCTAGGAAGCTAGTCACAGAAGTAGTGTTCCTCCAGCTATGATTTTGGGCATGTTTCAACTACTAGCCATTATAGGTTTCATTCCATTCACTATCTCCCACACTGTGGTAACTCAGGATGACTGTTCAGCCACCCTAGAAGTTAGGGAGTCCACATAAGATGAAACGTTGGGGTTTAAAACTGAAAATAATGGTTGAGGCTTCCAGGGTGAATCCCTCTATATCAAAATCTTCAGGTTCATTATTGTGTTCCTTGAATTGGAGCAGGAAAGTTTTCATTTTTAAAAAAATAATCCTTTTTTTCCTCATAGAAGGAGTCCAACAACTGTTTAAGAGCTTTTTTGTTTTACAAAGCCTACTCACCCTTTATAGAATACAGATTTAATGGATGGAAAGACAGACAATGTATTCTTTTAAGAATATATTTGCTAGCAATCTGAAAAATGCCAATGTTCTAATTATTCAGTGATAGTAAAAAGCTTTAAATTATTTCTTTAAAAATATTTTTGTTCATATTTAATTTTAAAAAAAGAAGATTGCAGATTATTTGTAGAAAAAAACATCAGTTAGTTACCTGGGTCTGATTTGATAGACACTGAAGAATCTCTTTAGTATATAATATCCCTGCAGTCCTGAATTGTTTTCTTCCAGCATCTGAGGCTGTAATGTTTTGGACTTTGTGGTACAATCCAGAGATCTAATATATTTAGAGTAGACTGGTTATGTCTCAGGAAGTAACCAATTAGCCAGGAGCAGCTCCAGGGTTTTTGCCACCCCAAGAGGCAGGAAAAAAAAAAAAAAGCCGCGGTCGCATTTGCGATCAGTGGCACTCCGGCGGCAGCTCCACCGCACTGCTTTCTTCTTCGGCGGGAATTCAGCGGCAGGTGCTTCCCCCCGAGAGGGACCCGCCGCCGAACAGCCCGACGTGCCACCCCTTCCCCTTGGCCACCCCAAGCACCTGCTTGCTGGGCTGGTGCCTGGAGCCGGCCCTGCAATTAGCACATTTGATAATGCACAGATTGGTACAGTGTCGACTTAACATCACAGCATTAGCTAATCATGTAGTCACAATATAGTTGTTACCACTGATAAAACTACTGAATTGCTATACAAGACTGGTTTTCGTGGTAAGTCAGAGAAGTATTAACTAGAAACACATATAGATAACTATTTTCCATGGTTATTTTTGAGGCAGATTGCCTGATTCTTCCAGTACTAAGAGTCTGCAAATAGATTTAAACCACTTACATTTTCAGAGCTACTTTGAAGATAATCATTAGCTGGGAAAAGGCATAGGTCAGTAAATAAGATTGGTATGAATGTGAAATTTAATTCACAAAAAAAGTTTAGTTATCCATGCTGACCCAAATTAACACTGACAGCAGAGCTTGTGTTTCAGAGATTCATGGAGTTTAAAGCCAGAAGGGACCATTAGATCATCTAGTCTGACCTCCTGTATGAGACAGGCCATTAAATTTCACCCAGCTACCTTTGTATTGAACTCAATAGCTTATTTTTGTGTTTGCAACATTTCAGTGCAGAATTGTGTATGTTCTATAATTAGTAGGGCACAGGGGTTTTATTACAAAGGCTATTGTCGGGGCGAGCTGGGGTATGAGATCAGTCTTGGTATGTATTATCTGCATGCACCCCAGGTAAAGTGAGTGTGGTCAGATTCAGCTATAGCTGTACTGAATGGTGGACGCAGTAGTTAGCACTGCTTGGTAGAGGTATGTTTGAGAGATCTGTGGATTATTTTGAGGTGTGTGACAGAGCTGTGACTGTGATAGGAGGAGGGCTATGTTTTCTACGCTCATGTGTAGGGCCCTACCAAATTCATGGTCTATTTTGGTCAATTTCATGGTCATACAATTTTAAAAATCGTAAGTGTCATTGTTTCAACTATTTAAATCTGAAATTTCACAGTGTTGTAGTTGTAGGGGTCCTGACCCAAAAAGAAGTTGTGGGGGGTCACAAGGTTATTGTGTGTGTGTGTGGGGGGTTTCGGTACTGCAACCCTTACTTCTGTGCTGCTACTGATGGGGCGCTGCCTTCAGACCTGGGCACCTAGCCAACAGCTGCTGCTCTCCAGCAGCCCAGCTCTGAAGGTGGCGAAGAAGTAAGGGTGGCAATACCGTGACCCCCTCTAAAATAATCTTGTGACCTCTCTGCAACTCCCTTTTGGGTCAGGACCTCCAATCTGAGAAACGCTGGTCTCCCCCCGTGAAATCTGTATAGTATAGCGTAAAAGCACACAAAATACCAGATTTAACGGGGGGAGACCAGATTTTATGGTCCGTGACGAGTTTTTCATGGCTGTGAATTTGATAGGGCCCTACTCACATGTGTGAGGAAAAGGAAGAGGGGCATGTGGACTTTCAGGATGCAGAATGCATCATTTCTATGCAGAATTTTGTAGGTGATGTTGGTAGCAGGGAATAAGGCTTTTGTTACAAATCCTATTGTCAGCAGTGAGGTAGAATATGAGAGGATTATCCTTTAATGATAGTTAAGTGAAAGTTTTGGTTGAGATGGTATCCTGTGAGCAAATGTAAGGGAGTTGTAAAAGGCAGTGAAGTGGTGTGCTATTGTTTTGGGGGAATTGGCTAAGTGTCTGAGGATTTAGAACCACCTGGCTCTTATAGTGCCCCGGACCAATAAGAGTATGTGTTACGAGCATACTGAGGCATTGCTTGACAACAGAGGAAAGGTGGTGGGGGCAATCTCCCCCCCCCTATTTTTATCCTTTTAAATAGTGCTAGATGGAAGCCTGTAGTGGCAGCAAAAGGAAGTGAAGAGCTTGTACATTTCAGCAATTGTGGGGTGGTCAGAGTAAAGGTGTCTGGGGGGAGAAGAGAATGATGGGGACCATTTGGCATTGCTGAAAGAAGGCAAGAGTTAAGGTTACATGGGACAACCTTACCTGTCCATTTCCTGGTTTTCAGATGTTTGAGATTTGCTCAAGTCAGCATTCTGCAAGGAGACAAGATGAGGTACCACCAAGCAACCTTAACTCTGCAGTGAGACAGTTTTTTGACACTGAATTTCCAAGTTTTTTTAATAGGAAAAGATATGTTGTTGGTAGGAGTTAGTAGTAATTTACACAGTTTTACATACTATGTCCCACAATTAGCATGCTGAACCAGCCAGCCCCGCCCCATCCTCAGCAGCAGCAGCCCACCAACCTTGCTTCAGCACAACTCCCCAGCCATACCCTTTGCCCATTTTTTTGTGTTACCCCCTCCAACCTGGCCCTCTTCCCCCTACTGCCCAGGCGCTCCTACCACAAGCAGGAAGCATCTCCCTGAAGTCCTCACTCCATGTTATACACATGTTTCTATTGCCATTAATTCCTCCTCCTATAACCTGACTCACATGCAGTGCCTGAAGCAAAGGACAGTTATAGCACAGTGGAATAGTGTTCCTGGCTGTGTTTCAGAGTGGTTGTAGGGTGGTGTGATGGGGGGTTCACCCCACACTTGCTCTGGAATGGTTAATGAAGACAAAGAAGGGGCTAATTAACCCAACAGGCCACAGGTGAGAGGAATCAGGGGGCTAAGTAATCCCCTGACTGAGAGAGGGACCCCAGCTGAGGAGGAAGGAGCTGAGCTGAACTTACAAAGGGAGGAAATTGACATCAGAGGGGGCAGCTGGGAAAGTCTGCAGTCACTCCCTGGGAGAAGGGAGGTGCATTTGGGAGAAAGAGGGGAAGCCAAGAGGGTAGGACACAGCTCAGGGAAAGGCAATAAGGTCTAGAAGGGAACAGACCTTGACCGCCGGCTAGAGGGTCTCTGAGCCAGAACCCAGAGTCGAGGACAGGCCCAGGTTTCCCTGCCACCACTGAAGGAGTGGCACTACAAGGCAGTGAATGGGAAGGCTGCCTAGGACTGCTAACGGAAGACTTTGGTACCCGGGAAGGGGAAAATATGTAGAGTAACCTGGCCAGATGGCTGAGTCATAAAGAGGTGGCAGCAGCTCGTGGAATGAGAGAGGGCCCAGAGAGGCCAGCAGAGGACACCGTGCAACTGTAAGAAGGGACGTTGACCTCACAAGCTATTCGTCAGAACACCCAGGAGGAGGTGCCATTCTAGCGGAGAGTGGATCACGTTGTCACAGGTGGATTTTGTAGCAGAGCCAGCAAGAGAATTTCACAGACAGTATTTTGGAACAGAAACCCTGACAGTTTTATGTTTGAGAGAAAGGGCCTCTGACTCCTGACTGATAGATGTCCAAAAAACAGTGAGGTATCAGAGCTTGTAGTGTTTCTATGCCTGACAGTACAAATTTTCTGGTCAGCCATGAACCCTCCATTTTCTCAATTAATGTTCTTCTAGCACTTATTGCTTGCTTTCATATTGTTGCTGTAACAATTATTCAGCTGCTCACCAAATCAAAGCAAACTATCACAGCTCCTGGAAACAAATTCTGATGTGGTCCAAATCTGCTCTCATACATTGTATGAAGTACACACCAGGAATATGACCCAGATAATTTCTGCCTGAGTGAATCACCACAATGTCCAGTAGATTACAACCTTTCAAGTTAGAGACTGCAGAGTGGGCAAAACATGATGTCAACACAAGCCACCTCTCTCCACCCAAATCAGCCAAACGTTGCAATCTCCATTGTGACGTTATTGACATAATCTGTAACTGTATAGATTACTGTTGAGACCACTGTTATAGATTTGCAGGATATATTGTATAAAGGTTGTCGTGTAAGGGGTCTATGGATAGGTTATGGTTTGCTGGTTATGATTATGCTGTGTATATGCTGTATCATTTTTGTAGTTGAAGTTATGAATATTGGCTCTATATGGTCTGTATTTCAAACTTATGTTATGCTTTGGGGTGACACCCCAGACAAGTTGATGTCAGCTCTGCCTCGCCTGCTTGATGACCCATTAAGGATCATCAGCTATACAATTGACCCATTGAGAGAAGGCAGGCACACCTTGTGACTCAACAAGGTATGCAGGGAGGGACATGCCTATGGACAGAACTCTGAGGTTTTTCCATGCCATGTGATGGACAGCTTGTCTTTGAAACAAAGAGAGCAGAGACCACATGGCAAGAAACTATAAAAAGCTGCTGCAGCTCCTCCATCTGGTCTTCAATCCTACTTTTTACCTCTGGAGGGACTTTGCTACAAATGGAAGCTCTAAACAAAGGACCCATCCCAGCTGTGGATGTACTCCAGAGACTTGATTTGAATCTGCAGTTTATTATACCAGTGCTACAAGCCTGAACCAAGGACTTTGCCATTACTGTATGTAATTGATTCCATTTAACCAATTCTAGCTCTCATCTATATCTTTTTCCTTTTATGAATAAACCTTTAGATTCTGAAGGATTGGCAACAGGGTGATTTGTGGGTAAAATCTAACTTGTATATTGACCTGGGTCTGGGGCTTGATCCTTTGAGATCGAGAGAACCTTTTTTCTTTTACTAGGGCATTGGTTTTCATAACCATTTGTCTCCATAACGAGCGGCCCTGGTGGTGATACTGGGAAACTGGAGTGTCTAAGGGAATTGCTTGTGTGACTTGTGGCTAACCAGTGGGGTAAAACCGAAGTCTTCTCTGTTTGGCTGGTTTGGTTTGCCTTGGTGTGCATCGAAACCCTAGCCTTGGGGGAAAGGACATAACTGTGTTGAACTTGTGTCAACCAATTTTATTTTGAAGAAATAAAGCCAAAGCCCTGAAGAAAAGGAGAATGTAATACTCTGGCTGGAGTATGTTTTTGGTGCATGGGCTACTCCTGGGGGAATTCTGCACCACTGCGCAATGCAGAATTTTACAGAAGTTAATGTTGTACCTGCAGAATTTCCTTTCTCCCACAGAAATGGGCTGCAGTGTGGCTGGCCACCACTAGGGGCTGCTGGATCCAGGAAAGCCCAGCTCACACATAGAAGACACTGCTGGGGGGAGGGAGAGGGAGCTAGAGGGTTCCTGGCAGCTGAAGTTCCCAGCATGCCCTGAAGGAAGGATATGGCAGTGCAAAGGAAACTCCATGCAAGCCTGGGACCAAGCATCAGGCTGTTTCTTCCTCTAGATCTTTAGGCTCGGGGGTGGGGAGGAGGAGAGGAGAGATTGGTATCTGGGCAAGGTGGGACCGTGGCTGGGCTCTGTGGGGGAGGGGTTGTGGGTGTCTGGCCCCCCTGGCTGGGCTCTGGGGAGGAGGCAGAGAAACAGGAACTGGGTTGTCATAGGAGTTTCTTTAAACTTTCAACTCCTGGAGGAATTTTTGTGTGTGTCTATTTTGTTACAGACCTACTTGCTCACAAGTATTTTGAAATAAATTACCAAAATAACTGAAACTGGTGTGATTATGTAGTGTTATTTTGACAAATAAAATTTGCATAATTTTAAAATATTGTGCACAGAATTTTTAAGTTTTGGGCACAACATTTTTAATTTTTTGGCACAGTAAGCCCCCGGAGTAATGAGCCAATGAGTTAACCCCCCGATTTATAAAATGGAACAGAAATTTTCCTCTGGAATTTCTAACTGGCCACATGCTCAATATGAACTTTTCTGATGAATGATTCCTCATGTAGACATTCAGCATCTCTGTATCGCTCTTCATGTCTAACTTCCATTCTTCTTTTTTCGTATGGGTTCGGTACGTAGCAACCCGACTACAAATTTATATGTAGATTTGATAGCCAACACATTGCCGCAGCAGAGAGGCGGTGAATGTCCTTCAGACCCCCGGCGAAAGAACAAAGGGGACACTCAGATATAATGTGCTTCATCGTTTGTGTTTGGTGACCACAGATGCATACAGGTGTTTCCTTCATTTTCCATTTAAAGAGGGTTTGTCCAAATCTCCCATGAGATTTCCTGACGTGACTCAATCTGCACCAGTATTTCCGACATAAATCAAAACCTTGACAAGGTCAATGACAAGTGGTTTGTTTTGAGCGGTCGAAACACTCCATGGGATTCTCCATTGAGCCTCAGTGTTGAAGTTGGGTGTAAGGCTCTTGATGTGGTTCCATAGAGGGTTGCAGGATTTTAATCTTGCCTTTGGTGGGTTCTGCAGGTAATCGTTCAGTGGGATCCTCGTGTTTGCATTGACATGGATAAGAAAGTGAGATGTCTGAGCAGCTCTTCTAATCTGTGGATCCTGGATGTGCAATAGAACAGGGAGCCAGTTGATTGGAGTTGATTTGAGCATCCCTGACATTATGTGCATGGCGTTATTGAGTTGAATGTCAAGGAGTTTAGTATGACTGCTGTGAGACCATATGGGCACACAATAATCAGCTGCAGAATATACCAAGGCAATTGTTGCAGTTCGTAAGGTTCGTGGACTGGAGCCCCATGATGTTCTGGCAATTTTATTCCAGAATTGTACAAATTCACTAACATACCAATGTCGTCAATCGGCCACTGGATGTCGTATTACTGACCTCCCAGTGAAAGTAGCAATGATTATACTTCCTCTAACTTCCATACCCACGAAGCACAAATGAGTTTTGTACTTTAACCTACTACAAATCTGCTACCCCTTCCTTCCCTCCTCCCCCCCCCAAAAGTAACAGTTTCTAAAGGAGAAGACTCCAGTAGAGTAGCAGAATGGAAGAGAAGCTTCTAAATTCTCTGGGACCACATCTTCCCAAGTTGTAAAGCAAATTGTTAAGTTAGGGTATTAATTCAGTGTACAGCCAGGCCAGGCAGAATTCTGATACATACAGAAATGTACATTGAGCCTTCTTCAGGTGCCAATTACTCCAGCTTAGTGCAAGGTGCTCTCTAGACAGGGAACATGTAGGTTTCTCCAATTTTGTATATTCCTCTTGGTAGATACATCTGCCCATGTTAAAAAGGTACTCCTGTGTATTTGCATACAGTGAAGCTATTGAGAAACACACCTTACTTCAAGCCCACACACAAGAGACTTGGGTATTGTCTTAAGATAGTAATTCTCAAGTTTTCCATCCTAGGACACCCTCACATCTAGCTGGGACCCTCCTTCCATTTAGCATTATGAGAAAGGCAGGGTGGTCGTGACTTCCCTGGAAGTTATAATTCCCAGATTGAGAACCAATGGTCCAAAAAAGAACAGTACATGACCATTCTTCCCTCTAGAATTACTCCTCTCACCCAGCCTCTTCTTGATTTTTCTTTAATTTTGAAGCCAAGATGGTAGAAGTTCCAAAAATAAAATCAAAGCATAAAACCTGTTTTTAAATAAAAAGCACAGACAAGGAGACAAAGACAATCTGCAGTCACAGAGATGTACAGAAAGAAGCAACATCAGCAGCTCATTTGACCCCAAAGGGCTACCTTTGGGACAGCATTGCATTTGATCTGCTAGAAACATTATGTGGACTTCATTGTTGAGGAAAGTACTAGAGTCTTCTGTTCACCTCCCTGAATTCAAATCTGTTAAGTTTAACTCATCTTCCTGTTTTCTCAAGAAAAAGTAGAGTGATAAATTCAGCTCATTATTTTAAAAATGCACAATGAATGAAATGTGGTTGAGGGTCAGAATGGGTGACATCAAAAATGGCATGAATAGGGTGATCAAAGACAGAAGATTATGTTGTTTATTTTACCCATTCTTCCTACAACAGGCTGTTCAACCAGGTTGGGTACTTGTATACAGCACCTATCAGGTTTTCTGAAAGTACCACACAAGGTAGGCCTGAGTAATGTGTGACTGCATTGGAGATCCTTTAGATTTTGTTAGCATCATTCCTAGGGTTGCTCCACTGTCCTAGGATTCCTGCTAATCTCAAAATAACCAATTCATCATTATAAAGAAGTTCGTCCCATAGGTAAGTGTGGATGTGGCCACAGAAAATGTTCAGTTGTCTATTCTGTCCATTCTTCATTTCTGCAATGATCATAGATTAAATTAGATCTTCCAAGAATCTCAATGCTAGTCTTGTGGGGATTTATACAGCAGCCAGCTCTTACTTACCTCACATGACTTAATTATAATTATTATTTAAAATATGTATAGCATCATCATAGGTTTACTGAGTCCTTCAGGATCACTACTTATACTTGGGGGAAGACATGCCCAAAATATTTATAAATAGAGAATAAACAATAAATAGTAAATAGAGAAGGCAAGGCACACGATTACAATACAGACATGCAGATATAGAATATAGAAACAAAAAATGCACACTTTGTTGGCTAAGCAGGCTTAAAAGCCAATTAAAGCAGTTTACAAGAGGTGGAATAGCCATAAAGTCACAAAGAAACATTAAATGAATCCAATGATAATGCAAATGTTACAGCTGAAAAATGCAGTTATTTATTCTGGGCCATAACATCAGCAGCACAATAATTTCAACCAAGAAATAAAAACCTGAAGTCTTAAAACTTTGTCTCCATAGTCCAACTGTCATGCCCCAGAATGGTTTTTGTTTGTATTGTTTTAATTTTATTTTAAAATTTTAATATGAATATATGCCCTTGTGATTGCCTATACTGCAGCTTGGAGAGACCTATTTCTAGGGGTTCGTTCATCATTACGTGCTTGACTGTCAGCAAAAGTATTAAGCAGTGTGAAATGTGGCGATGTTGTGGGGCAGGAGGTGTGGAGGCTTGTTTGTTTTAACATAGACAGTTGGCTTGTAGGAACTAGACTGAGAACACAGGCAACTGAACAGCCATCGGGTAACAACTTTTGTGTTCCCACAACTTTGCCTTGATTTGAACGGGCAACCTAGAGGTACAAGAGCTTCTATTCTATTTTCCAACCCTTTCCTCGCCTTACTTAAACACAATTCTAGCTCCCTTATCATAATATGGCATCACCAATTCATGTTAACTATGAGTCATGTGATCAGCCTGTTACAGAACCAGATGTGGAACAACAATCTGGATTCTAAACATTCCTAGGCTCTTATTCTGAGCTCAAGATAATAGCTCCTCTAAACAAAACCCCCAATTCTCCTCTATATTTTCCATAGTCCTCCAATATACTTCCGTTCTCACAGCTGAATTCATCCTCTGCAAAGAAGGTACTTAGAGTATCAATTGTGACTTTTTTGATACATTTCAATGCAAAGAGGTGATCAGACATCATTAAACAAACAGGCAAAGCATACCTACTGATATCAATACATATAATTAGTGCAAAATCCAGATGTCATCAGCACAGTTCAGAGCATTATACAGGATCTCACTTGTATATCATGCCAATGGATTAAAAAAGCTAGAGTAAAACATAAACATGAATACTTTACAGCTTCTCCAGTTTTCTACGCGCTAATATTTATATACTCTCTTTTGCTCTCTCTTCATAAATACATTTATGGAATGGATGTATAAGTATTCCTCTATATTTCTTTTCATTGTGGTGTAAGGGGGAAAGTGTTTAGATTTTATCTAATACATGGCCACAAAAGGCATTGATTTATAAGGAGGCTGTGGAGGTGGGATTTGAAGTTGGGTCTCAAAGTATCAGCATCCCCAGTTGATGCTCTGCCAGCTCAGCTGAATTTCTTCTAACATAACCCAAAATTCCCTGAACACTTTCTCTGGCAGGCAGTTACATTTGAGATAGCTCAGCCTGTCTACCATCTGTGCCTGAGGAAAGCAACCTTTGGCTTGTGTGCCTTGAAAAGCATGTATAGCATTCTGTCTGTGTTAGGATTTTCTATAGCATCCATTACCATGTCAAAACATTTATAACAATAAAACAAAAAAATCCTTTACCACTTTCCTCTCTTTGGACCCTTGAAGGAACATTTAGATATTTTACTTCCCTTTATCTTCAAAAAAACCTTTTCCCCCTCTGCTAAAAACTCTGTATGATTTTACAATGTGCCTGTGTAATAGGGAGATATCTCTTTAAGAGACCCATTGGGGGAGGTAGGACTGAGTTGTGTCTGGGTCATTGTTGTGGGGTGGATTTAGCACTCCCCATCCAGAAGCTTCTGGAATTGGGTGTGGTATTTTTGGATCTGCTCCAATAGGTTCCTTGTTGCTGGGGTCAGACTCTATGAGGGCAAGTTGTCAGGGCAGCTGCTTTACAGGGAGCCATGTACCCAAGACAGTCCTTAGGCATACACAGCTGCGTAGGGCACCCTGAAATTTGGGGCACCAAATTGCCCAAAATTTCAGGGTGCCCTAGACAGATGCGTGCTGCATATGCAGCAGCACCAGCCCCAGCGACCAGCCCTATCCCTCGACTGGCCCCCCCTGCAACGGCCGTCTCTCGAGGGGGGGGCCTCCAGACAACTCCCTCCGCCCTGCCTCTTACCCTTCCCCCCTGCTCCGCCTCCATTCCACCTCTTCCCCCCAGTGACCCCGCACTCACTGGCAGCGGCAGGAAGCGGAGCAACCCGGCCCCAGCCCGCTCTACTCCACTAGCTCCGAGCCGTGGTACTCCGCTTCCCGCCACCGGTAAGTGCCTCCTCCCCCGAGCGACACTGCTGGGGCCGGGGCGAGGGAAGTGGAGTGGGCTGCTCCCAGCCCTCTGCTAATCCACCGTGCCATTCTGGGCCTGTGGGGCTCCCAAAAGTGGTCCCCCACAGCTCCTGCCTCCCAGACCCTGGGGGGGGGGGAGGCTGGAGCCCCACACAGTCCTCCCACAGGGGGGCTGCGTAGGGCACCCAAATGGGTAGGGATGGCCCTGCATGTATCCTACATGAGTTGGGAGAAGCTGTGCCCATGATCAGAGCAGACTGTTATCCCTAACTCTGAAGCATTTTGCAGCAGGTTCGTGATATTGTTAACTCTCTCACAGGAAAGCATGGGCAATGCTAATTATAGCAAGGGGAAATTGGGAGGGAAACTTTATTTTATATTAATTGTATGCTTTGAATGTTGTTTTGATTTTAGCCAAACTGTTCTAGTTAAATTGTCTCAACTAGTATGAATCACCAACTTTTATTTAAATGTAGTAATGGGGAAAGAGACATTTATATTTTGCTATTCTTAGCTTTGTATTTTCTTGTAACTTTTTTTTTCCAAATCTATACACTTAACTGAGCGATTGGTTAATCAGTTAGCTGACTGGCTAGCAGTGGTTTCAGCAGAGGAAGAGTCTGCATGGATTTCAGCTGAAGATTCCTACAAGCAAGTGGAGTAAGATAGGGTTACCATATTTCAACAATCAAAAAAGAGGACACAGGGTTCCTTTTTTGATTGTTGTTCCGCCCTAGCCCCGCCCCACTTCCCGCCCCCCTCAGAATTCCCCTATCTATCCCCTGACTGCCCTCTCCTGAGACCCCCCCACCCTAACTGCCCCCATGACCCCACCCCCTATCTAAGTCTCCCTGCTCCCTGTCCCGACTGCCCCAACCGCTCTCTACACCCCCTTCTCCCGACAGCCCCCCCCCAGAACCCCCGACCAATCTAACCCCCCCGTTCCCTGTCCCTTGCCTGCCCCAACTGCTCTCTACACCCCCTTCTCCTGACAGCCCCCCCAGAACCCCCGACCAATCTAAGCCCCCGTTCCCTGTCCCTTGCCTGCCCCAACCGCTCTCTACACCCCCTTCTCCTGACAGCTCCCCCCAGAACCCCCAATCAATCTAACCCCCCGTTCCGTGTCCCTTGCCTGCCCCCGCACCAGGCCGAGGGAGAGCTGCGAGCTCCACGTGCAGTCAAACACTGTGGGGCTGCTCTGCGGGGGAGGAGGGAGAGGGGGAGGGACTCTGGCTGCTAGAGGCCCCAGTGGCTGCGAGCGGCTTTCAATTAGGCCCAGCTGTCCAATCAGCCGCGCCGCACTCTGCATGAGGGGAAGGGGGAAATCCCGGACATTTCTACTTTATTAGAAATCCCCCCCGGACGGCCATTTAAAGCTGTAAAAACCGGACATGTCCGGGGAAAGCTGGACGGATGGTAACCCTAAGTAAGACGTTTTAAGGGTGACCAGATAGCAAGTGTGAAAAATCGGGACAGAGGATGGGGGGTAATAGGAACCTATGTAAGAAAAAGCCCCAAATATCGGGACTGTCCCTATAAAATCGGGACATCTGGTCATCCTAGATGTTTTAGACTCAGCAGACTGTACAGATTTCATGATCAAAGACTCAGACTTAGGGGAACTCAACCTAAGCTTTTGGGAACTCTGTTTATGTACAAGTGTGAAGATAATGTCTGTGGATTATAAAATAGCCATGTTATGCTGTAAAAATTAGATTATATGTTTCTTTGTCATAAGATTTTATAAAGTTGTTTAATTAAATTCATTTCTTTAGTTCATTTTGGGACATGAATGTGGAGACGTTAACCCTGTGCAATCCTTGCTGAAAATCCTTAGATTGAATTCTGGATCTCCAACTACTTTTCTATGGGAGTTTTTTTTTTTTTTTTTTAAGGCACTGGAGAAGGGCAATGGGTTTAGCCCACCCAAAGTTTACACCTGTATAAATTATTCCTCCTTAGTCAAATACTGCAGCCTTGACTCAACCACTCTGGCATATAGACTCCTCAAAAAATAATATTACTACTACTACTACTACTACTTCAGGAACACTGGGATGAGATAGACATTGGTTTTAAAACTCAGAAAGAGCTACTGTTTATAATAAATTCCCACAGCTCTTGTTTCTAATTAACCACACAGAGTACATACTACCACAGTGATGGAAATTACTAAGACATGAAATACCTGTGGAGCTTGAGTGTCACAGTTCCATAAACAGTAGTAAAGCCCAGAAGACGAACCCATCTTAGGAGAACACAGCGAAATATGCTTGGCTCAAAATACAAAATGATAACCTATGGAACAGAGAGACAAAGAAAGAGAGCTTCAGTGCCAGCTTTCATGGGGAAATAGTTGTTGATTCAAATAAAGAATTGGATTTGTACAATATAGGCAGTGGACATTTTCAAGCTTGTACTACTGTGTAACTCACACACCTCCTGGGTGTGATGTTCTGTCCCATCTAGTGGCACCAAGACCACTTAGAGAGAGAGAAATTAATGAGTCTGCTCTACTGCCTGAGCTAACAGCCCGATGGCTTTTAGCTCATGCAGTAGAGGCTCCTGCACTAAGCTCCAGAGGCCCAGGTTCGATCCTGCCCACCAACAACCGGGGTCTGTTGGTGTTACAACTGCACATTGAGATTTTACAGTGAAGTAACTAGATAATCTGATCAACTCACTGGCACAGTTCTGCGTGCTGATTGCTCTCCGCAGGGAGCTGGCAAAGGCCCAGTGACAAGCTAGGAAATGATAGCACTTCTAAGGACTTAACAAAATGAAAGCATGTATACAGAGGAGACAAGAGCACAAAGGAGATTTTTAGTGGACTGTTATAATATTCTTTGGTGGGCCTCTTCTCACAGTTTGATTACATTTATTACAGCAACTATATCACACTTCAAAGTAATTCCTTCTAATAAACATGGCAAAAGCTGAGCATCTCATTTTCCCTCTCAAATCCTCCTTGTATTACTCTTGATAACATCACCATCCTTTGCGTCAGGACATTGGTGTCATATATGACTCCTCTCTTCTTCTCCCTTCTCTGGACTCTCAAAACCAGGCTGCCTCTTCCTCTGCAACATCCCCTCCTCACACTAATTGATAATTATCTTTGTTCACCTTCTGGCCTCTTCTTGTCCATACAGAATGCTGCTACTACAATCATCTTCTCTCATCACTCAATGATACACTCTTCTCTCTCAATCACTGTGCTGACTTCCTCTCAGCTTCTTCATCAAGTTCAAGCTTTTCTTCCTAACCTTCAAGGCCATGAAATCAAGCCCTATTTATATAGCTATGTTCATTTCCTGTAACAACCCCTATGGCTGCCAAAGCCTCATTCATAAACATCTGTTTTGTATCCTTCTACCAGTTTTATTCTTGCGCCCTCTTCCATCCTAAAACCTATGCTTGGAGCACTCTCCTTTTTGCAAAACAACCTCCTCCTCTTCATTCTAACCCTTTTTTACAACTACATATCTCCAAGAAAACCTTTCATCATCAACCAAAAGAGACAGAGACAGGTAAAAAACAACTGCACCATTATGAGATTGAACTTGATTGGTATTATGTGTGTCTGAAGCGTATTATCTGTATCTGACCTAGACTGTTCTAGAAGCACTTAGAGCAGTGGCAGGCAACCTGCAGCCTGTGGGCTGCACGCGGCCCATCAGGGTAATCCACTGGCAGGCCGCGAGACAGTTTATTTACATTGACCGTCCACAGGCACGGCTGCCAGCAGCTCCCAGTGGCCACTGTTCGCCATTCCCAGCCAATGGAGCTTTTGGAGAGGAATTTTTTATAAGCTGGAAGGAAATAAAATTGGAAACTGATTACGACAGAGATTGTGCCTTCCTCTACGTTTGCACAGCACAAACCCAATGACAGTGTTCAGTAACTATGAACAAAGAAAGAGTTATATAATGTACTTGGTGTTCAGAATCAGTAAAATGTGATGTTGCCCTTAGTATAGAGGAAAAATGCACTGAAATGTTCAGGACCATCTGCCAGTCAGCCCACTACACAGGTAGCACTTTCCGGCAGCAGTGGTATTATTGTGCCTATGGCCTGCCACATTATATTATCTTCCTAAGTAAATGCTTTATACTGAGTGAGAATTCTAGCCCAGGACGTTGGCAGAAAGCCCAGAACAAAGTCCTCTGGGTGGCATAGATAGATTGAGGAATGGTGGAAGAAAAAAATGGCAGAGATGCAGATATATAGCGAGAGCTGGAAAAACCACCATTTCTCTTGCTGAAGAACCAAGATGTAATTTTTTTTTTAAATCATGTTTTGTCAAATCAAAAACACCATGCAAAAGGTCATCTGTTTTTGTCAGTCCACCCTCAATGAGCTGGATGTGCTTCAGAGAAGCAGGTGATTCATAGGCATTTGACAAATGCTGCAAAGAGAAAAGAAATGCATGCACTTGTGTCTTCCATTACATTTCTATTAGTGGCAATGCATCTTAGCAGAGATGCTGCAAGAGCACCACCAATGCTTCTTATGGCAGACAGGGAGATGAGGAGTGAGATGCAAATGGATGAAAGCCAGAGAGTGAGGAGAAGTGAATCTCAATCTTTCCATAAATTTTCAACCCAAGATTCACTCATCTCTAGTATACACATTCTTGAGCTAAATTATATCACAGTATGAAACCAATCACTGATGAGGCAGTTTACTCCCTCTGTTTCCCAGACAGCAAGAATGGTAGGAGGACAGCACGGTCATAGTGGATGCAGATTATCCACCTTCCATCATGAAATGAACTTAGAATTAGAGCTGGTTGAGAATTTTTTTATTAAACATTTTTCTTCTGAAAATGCCAATTCATCAACATTGAAACTGTTCATGGGAAAGGGTTAGTTTTGACAAATTAACTGTTTCAAACCATTGTGAAAAGAGTTTCAACCTGCGTAGACATTTTCTAAATAAAAAAGTTCTGTTTTTCAGGGCAAAATGACTTTTCATTAGGACTTACCTACACGGCCCGATAGTTTGGACTATGGAGGTGTGACTTGCAGTGGTACCTTTTTGTTCATCGTGGCAGCATCCACATGGGGGAGTTACAGCGCAGCACCCGGCAATTCACACCCCTATAGTTTAAACTACAGGGCCACGTAGACAAGACCTTAGGGAATATCTACACTGCATGCTTTTTTGATAGCATGTAGAGTACATATCTCCCACCCCCCAAGCATGAGTATAAATAGCAGTGTATGGTGAGGCACAGCTTAGTCAAGTAGACTAAAGATACACTGGAAGAGTGCGGGTATGTATACAAGTATGTACCCTAAATGCTTTCTAGTCATCCAAGCTGTGCCCATTCATCTACACTGGTGTTTTTAGCAATGTAATGTCCCATTGCCTCCCCGCTGCTGGAAAAGGCTCCTCCAGTGGGGAATGGCCCTGTCAGTTCCCTGTTGTTGGAGTCCTAACCCAGCAGCAGGGGAGGCAGAGCTTTTCCTCGCCACAATGAAGGCTCTAGCAGTGGGAAGCTACTGAAGCTTTTCCCCACTGCCTCACCTCTGCTAAAGCCTATCACTGGCAGTATGTCCTCACCACAGTGTGGACACTGCCTACCTTTCCCTGCAGCATGCAGCGACATGTACACTACCTACCAGTGCAAGTGGAGTCCCGTGTAGACGAACCCTTTGAGTAAAACAATGTACAAATAATTTAAGATCAAAAATGAAAAGAGTTTCAACTGACCCTTTCTGAAGTTCTTTTCATGTTTACAGTTTGTGAACATTTTCAATGATTTTAACTTTTTGTCCTGATTTAGGAAGGGATTTTTTTTTTTTTTTTTTTTTTTTAAATCTTGAAAATTCTCACAGGATGGGAAAACTGTTTCTTGACTCCTTAGAATATTAGCTGGAAGAACAAAACAAATGGAAATGCATCTTACATGCCTATCTCCCCCATAATGCTAATGGAAGGAGAGCATTTTAAAGGTGGTTTCTCATAAAGTTATAGATAGGCCAGAAATTTTCTATTGACAGCTATAGTTTTCAGCTCTCAATGTCATACATTAGTACCATTGCAGATTTACATAGCAAAGTCAGTAACACTATCTCTGGTGTTGAAGTTTGTAGGAGGGAGAAATTGCTGTGATTCATCTGTGGTTCCTCCATACCAGAAAAGCAATGTCAAAAAGGAATATTATATACTAACTTTGAACATTTCAAGGTTGACTAGAGACTAAAGTTTTTTCAGAGCACTCGTCTAAAGCTATAATTTCAACCACAGAATTTCCTGAATAAAGGCAATAGCTCTCTCTGGCATGAAATCTGACACAGCAATTTTGTCTTTCAAATACTTGCCGAAGCGTTAACTGCTCGCATTTAGATAATCTTGTTTTTCCTTATTGTGTGCTTACTACCTGATGAACGCATATAGTGTAATTTGTTTTGGGGGCAGGGGGCATGTGCTGAGCCTAATGGCCTGCTAGGCAAGACTGATAGCTTCTTAATGAGGCTTTGATCCCTAAGCCCTTTAGCACCCATTAACTCCTAACCAGGGGATGGGGCTACCCAGGTAGAACAAGGATTTAAAAAGCCAGCTCCTAAGCAACTGAAGGAGCTAGTGAACAGGAGCAGCTAACAGGAGTTTTGTGTGCAAGTTCAGAGAGGGAACGTGAGAGCTAAATATACCTGCTTAACATTCTCTAAACTTAGGCCAATAAACAGCCCCCAAAACAAAAAAACAAAACAAAAACAAAAAAGCTGCAGGAGTAAAAAGAATGCAGGCAGAAGTCCAACAGCAGAGTGGGGTCTATCCAAATTATTGCACTGAATATATCACGGGTGATTGCTGGCCTTGTGGATAGGTGGCATATGTATGCATTTGGTGCAAGGAGCTCATGGCCCTCAGAGACGGAGTACAGGCTCTGGAGACCAGAGTGGCTGAATTGGAGGGGCTAAGGGAGACAGAGAGGTACAGAGATGAAACTTTTTGGAACACATCAGAGTGGTCCCAGCCCCAGTCTGACAGCCTCTGTGCTATTGAGGAGGATGAAAGCCTTGGAGAAGGAGAACATGAAAATGGAGCAGAGTGAAATGATCCCATCATTGGGACCCTCCTTCCAGTTTATGTCATGGTATCCTCTCTCACTGAGGATGCCTCTCCAGCAGAGGGAATCCCAGTTATTAGGAGGAGACAAGTAACAGTAATGTGTGATTCGATCATTGGAATTATAGATAGCTGGGTTTGAGATGACTGGGAAAAATCACATGGTGAATTGCCTACTGGGTACGAAGCTTGCAGATCTTTCGAGACATCTAGACATGCTTATGTGCAGTGCAGGGGAGGAGCCAGTGGTCATGGTACACATAAGTACCAATGACATAGGGAAAGGTAGCAGAGGTCCTGGAGGCCAAATTTAGGCTGCTAGGTAAGAAATTGAAGTCCAGGACCTCTATGGTAGCATTCTCTGAAATGCTTCCAGTTCCATGCGCAGGGCCAGTTAGACAGGCGGAACTGCAGAGTCTCAATACATGGATGAGACGATGGTGTAGGGAGGAAGGGTTTAGGTTTATTAGGAACTGAAGAACCTTTAAATTGAACCCCGAAGAAAGCTAGTTTGGGTGCTTAATTTTTGTAATTGTTTCTTTTAAGATCTAGCAAAAAGCCTAAGTTCCAGATGTAATTTTTTTCTTTTTGTTTTTAATAAAATTTACCTTTTTTAAGAACAGGATTGGATTTTTGGTGTCCTAAGAGGTTTGTGCATGTTGTTTGATTAGCTGGTAACCACAGCTAATTTCCTTTGTTTTCTTTCTCAGCCTCTTCCCCGGGGCCGGTGTGTGTGTGTGTGTGTATATGTGTGTGTGTGTGAGAGAAAGGGCTTGAGGGTACCCCACACGGAGGAATTCCCAAGTGCTCCTTCCCGGGTTCAACAGGGTTTTTTTGCATTTGGGTGGTGGCAGCGTTTACCAAGCCAAGGTCAGAGAGAAGCTGTAACCTTGGGAGTTTAATACAAGCCTGGAGCGGCAAGTATTATTTTTTTAAATCTTTGCGGGCCCCCAGCCAGGGAGTCCAACAAGCAGTTTTTTTCTAGTTTCGTGGCAACGAAATAGTTAGGCTAAGAGTAGGGCAGCCTGTGCATGAGATTGAGGTCAGGCACTGAAACCCTAGAGAAACCAGTCTTCCCAAAGTGGCACACCATGTAGAAGACAGACCCAGATCAAGCCCAGACATCCAGCTCCATGATGGAAGTGAAGGGAGGGAATGGGGGACTGGGAACTTCCCCGACCAAGATCCAGGTGCCAAGCTGGAGGGAGTTACTCCCTCTCCTTCATGTCTCACAGGAGCCTACACAGAGAGGATTGGCTCCACCTAAACCAGAATGGAACCAGATTGCTTGCATGTAAAATTAAAAAGGTTGTGGAGGAGTTTTTGAATTAAGGACTGGGGAAAAGCCGAGGGATACAGAGGAGCACATGGTTCGGACACAGACAATTTGTAAGGAAGGAGCTACTAACAGGGATTCTCTATATCCTAGTAAAAAGATGAGGATGGAAGCTGATAAAGTACAGAGAGGAACTGAAGAGAAACAGTCAAATGAAAAAAGTTCCATTCAATTACATCCCATAGCAGACTGCTAAAAAGTGACAACTTTTAAAAGTGCTTGTATACAAATACTAAAAATCTAAATATTAAGATGGGTGAACTTGAGTGCCTGGATTAAATGAGGACATTGATATCAAAGTCATCACAAAAACTTGGTGAAACAATAATAATCAGTGGGACACAGTAATACCAGGGTACAAAATATATAGGAATGACAGAGTAAATCATGTTGGTCAGGGAGTGGCACTATATGTGAAAGAAAGCATAGAGTCAAATATAGTAAAAATCTTAAATGAATCAAACTGCACCATAGTGTCAAGTATCAGGGGGTAGCCGTGTTAGTCTGTATCTACAAAAACAACAAGGAGTCTGGTGGCACCTTAAAGACTAACAGATTTATTTGGGCATAAGCTTTCGTGGAAGTGAGGTTTTTACCCACGAAAGCTTATGTCCAAATAAATCTGTTAGTCTTTAAGGTGCCACCAGACTCCTTGTTGAAACTGTACCATAGAATCTCTATAGATAGAAATTCCATGCTTGAATAATATGAATATAGCAATAGGAATATACTACTGACCACCTGACTAGGATGGTCATGGTGACTGTAAAATGCTCAGGGAGACTACAGAGGCTATAAAAAAAGAAAACTCAATAATAATGGGGGATTTCAATTATCCCCATATTGACTGGGTACATGACAGGGTGCAAAGAAAGTTTCTAGACACCATAAATGACTGCTTCTTGGAGCAGCTAGTCCTAAAACTCATAAGAGAACTAAATCAAGAATTGTTTCTCCCAAGTGGATCACAGGACCTGGTCCAAGTGGTGAATATAGCTAAACTACTCGGTAACAGCAACAATAATGTCGTTAAATTTAACATCCTTGTGAGGGGGAAAAGAAGCCCATCACAGTAGCATTTAACTGCAGAAAGGGGAACTACATAAAAAATGAGGAATCCAGTTAAATGGAAATTAAAAGGTGATAAGCCTGCAAGCTGCATGGAAACTTTTTAAAAACATCATAATTGAGGCTCAAATTAAATGTATCCCCCAAATTAAAAAACATAGTAAAAGGATCAGAAAAGTGCTACCATGGCTAAACAACAAAGTAAAAGAAGTGATTAGAGGCAAAAAGGGATCCTTTAAAAGGGCAGATAAAATTCAGTGCTGAAAAATGCAAAGTAATGCACATTGGAAAACATAATCCCAACTATACATAAAAATTGATGGGATCTAAATTAGCTGTAACCACTCAAGAAATAGATCTTGGGGTCATTGTGGATGATTCTTTGAAAACATCCACTCAGTATGCAGCGGCCGTTAAGAAAGCTAACAGAATGTTAGGAATCATTAGGAATAAGGATAAGAAGACCATTAGGACAATGAAACAGTAAATAATCATAATGTCACTATATAAATCCATAGTCCACCCACACCTTGAATACTGCATGCAGTGCTGGTCACCCCATATAAAAAAAGATACATTAGAAATGGAAAAGGTTCAGAAAATGGCAACAAAAATGATTAAGAGTATGGAACTTCTTCCATAGGAGGAAAGATTTAAAAAGACAGGGACTTTTCAGCTTAGAAAAGAGTCAACTAAGTAGGGATATGATAGAGGTGTGGACAGGGCCGGTGGAAGGATGTTTCGCACCCTAGGCGAAACTTCCACCTTGCGCCCCGCCCCGTCCCCGAGCCCCTGCCCTGAGCTCCCCCCCTTCGCCGTGAGGTGCCCCCCCTGCGGCAGCTCCCCACCCCCCATCCTGAGGCACCCCCCTCCACCCCAGCTCACCCCTGCCCCGCCTCCTCCCCGAGCACACCGTGGCTGCTTCACTTCTCCGGCCTCCCAGGCTTGCGGTGCCAATCAGCTTAGGCGTCGCAAGCCTGGGAGGCGGGAGAAGCGAAACAGCCACGGCATGCTTGGGGAGGAGGCGGGGCAGGGGTGAGCTGGGGTGGGGAGTTCCCCTGCGTGCCATTCCCCCCCTTGCTGCAGGCGGCCCTCCCCGTGCTCCACTGTCCCAGCTCCCTCCGCCTAAATGCCGGCGGCAACCAGGGCGGCCGAAGATCCGGCCACCGTGCTCGCTGCCGAAGAAAATGGCGCCCCCCAAATCCTAGTGCCCTATGCGACCACCTAGGTCGCCTAAATGGTTGCACCGGCCCTGAGTGTGGAGAACATGAATAAGGAAGTGTTATTTACTCCTTTGCATAACATAGGAACCAGGGGTCATCCAATGAAATTAATAGGTGTCAGGTTTAAAACAAACAAAAGGAAATACTACTTCACACAGTCCAGTCATCCCATGGAACTCATTGCTAGGAGATGTTGTGAAGGTCAAAACTATAATGGGGTTCAAAAAAGAGTTAGATAAATTCATGGAGGACAGATCCATCAATGGCTATTAGCCAAGATGGTCAGGGATGCAACTGCATGTTCTAAGTGTCCCTAGCCTCTGACTGCCAGAAGCTGCGAGTGGATGACAGGATGGCTCAGTCAATGATTGCCTCTTCTGATCATTCCCTCTGAAGCAGCTGGCATTGGCCACTGTCGGAAGACAGGATACTGGGCTAGATGGACCTTTGGTCTGACCCAGTATGGCCGTTCTTATGTTTGAACAGAACTATTTCTATGAGTAGCTGAGGCATTACACTTTCAGTTGCCTATCAGAAGGCACTGTGTGAGAACAACACTTTAAAAGGAAGTGTGGAGGGCATGGGAGTTGAAGTGTGATGGCAAATGGTGAGGACCTTCAGAGGTAATGGCACAGCTGTTGAGCAGGTATAAACTGTCACATTTCCATTTATAAATCTATAGCAACTTACCCCAGCTCAGGATCTTCCCCAATGTTTGATAATATGGGGCAGATTTTCAAAGACACAAAGGGGATTGAGTATCAGGGGATAGCCATGTTAGTCTGTATCTACAAAAACAACAAGGAGTCTGGTGGCACCTTAAAGACTAACAGATTTATTTGGGCATCAGCTTTCATGGGTAAAAACCTCACTTCTTCAGATGCATAGAGTGAAAGTTATAGATGCAGGCATCATATACTGACACATGGAGAGCAGGGAGTTACTTAGCAAGTGGAGAACCAGTGTTGACAGGGCCAATTCAATCAGGGTGGATGTAGTCCACTCCCAATTTTAGTTCTGCTGTTTAGTTGCTACAGTTTGCCTACCTCGTTGCCTACTCTGTCCCCATATCTACTCTGGCAACACCATCAGAGGACCCAACCACATCAGCCACACCATCAAGGGCTCATTCACCTGCACATCTACTAATGTTATATATGCCATCATGTGCCAGCAATGCCCCTCTGCCATGTACATTGGCCAAACCGGACAGTCCCTCCGCAAAAGAATAAATGGACACAAATCGGACATCAGGAATGGTAACATACAAAAGCCAGTAAGGGAACACTTCAATCTCCCTGGTCATTCTATTACAGATTTAAAAGTCACTATTATTGAACAAAATGGTCCTTCAGTGCCGCCGAACACACCCGGAGCAAGTGAAGGACCCGCCCCCGAAGTGCCGCCAAAGACCCGGAGCGCCGCCCCGTCAGTAAAAGCGCTGCCGGGTGAGTAAAAGCGCCACAGCGGGTGGTGCCTTTTTTTGTGATCACTCCCCCTGTCCGCCGGGTGAGTAAATATTAAAAAGGCGCCACTTGTGCTCAGTGGGAGAGCGGCCGCTGCCCCACTCCCCCTCTAGCTACGCTACTGGGTGGAGTAGGGGCAGCGTCTGGGACAGAGCCGGGGTCGAGCACCCCCCGGCACTTTGGAAAGTCAGCGCCTGGGGGCAACAAGGTCTTTCCTGCAGGAGACTTTCTTGCTACCTGCAGTTTCCTGAGTTTCTCTCCCCCTCCCCATTACTGCAGCCACCTGCTGCCCTTTATAGGGAATTTCCTTACTCAGGTGGGGCATATCCTGTAATCAGGCTGGCTTAGCCCCAGGCTCTCAAGACCAGAGACAAGCTGCCCTGTTACATGGCATTCTAGTTTAACTAAAACACCACAAACTTGGCAAAAGTCTCTGGCTGCTGCATTCTATCCATCTTTCTGGCTAGCAAATACCAAACACAACTAGGGGAAGCTCTTAGATTTCCCCAAATCTCCAGATCACCATGTATGTAGCCTTTTGGTCAGAAAAACCTCTGCCCCTCTCCCACAATGGGGATAACTTGCTCTCTCTTTAAGGTGTTGAATGTACCAAGCCTCAGCTACATCTTGATTAGCTGGGAGCGCATTCCTATAATTACACTGAACCACTGTAGTTAATCCCCCCCAAAACCAGGCTGCTGTCTGGGTCTGCAGGGCATCCTTCTACTCTGGGCAAGGGGTCAGCAGGACTAAGGGGTCCCCTCAGGGACATTGAAAGACCCCTAGGCCCATCACAAATCTGATAATCCTTAGTGTTACTTAAATGTTCTTACCATGCTCTATTCCATGAGGGCTACATAAATCTTATGAAAAGTGTCCAGATACCACAGTGATGAATGCCATAGGAACTCCTTAGAGAGACAAGGTGGGTGAGGTAATATCTTTTATTGGAACCAACTTCTGTTGGTGAGAGAGACAAGCTTTCAAGCCACACGGAGTTCTTCAGATCTGAGAAAGGTACTCCGAGCATTACAGCTAAATGAAAGCTGGAACAGATTGTTCAGCATCACTAGTTAGCACATATTCTTGTCTCTCTACTATCCCGTGACTGACATGGCTACAACTACATTGCATATAGGAACTCCTTATCAGAGATTAGATCCGGGGATGCCATCAGCTTCCCTCAAATCCTACAATACACTTAAATACTAGATATTGTCTCCTATTCTGCTGCACCACCTTCATTTGGAAAAGATATTTGAAAAGCTTGAGAGGTGTATTCATAGAGTCCAGGTCATATATCACGTAACCATAGGCAGCTGGTGAAAATATTTTTGTGGGGGCTAACACCACCCCACAGTGGCAGCTTTGGTCCAATGGGGCTGCGCCTGGCTTTTCACTCTGGCCTACTGGCTCTTGCTGCATGCAGATTTGAAGGAATCCACCACAGTGTCACTTGACACATGAGTCTGCCCACAGGTGGGGTCCTCTCCCCACAAAGCTGTGCCCCACACCCTTCCTGGCCCTAGCACCGCCAGACACGGGGCCTCAGGATTCCCCCCATCACCTCAGGATCTCCCCTTTACCCAAGACTCTCTTCCCCACTTATCCATGGGCGGCAAGTACCATAGGCTGAGAGAGGCTGTGCCTCATCAAACAGCCAGGTGTGGCTCATGTTCCCCCCCCAGGCTCCCATCTTCCACTTTGTGGACATGCCACCCGCCCGCCCTCTCTCCCAGCACTGGGGAGGCTGCCTGCCCTCCCAGCGCTCTGGGGTTGGGGGCACTAGCCTGGGGTGGGGGCTGGTGGCCATGGGGCGGGGGGGGGGGGGTTCTCAGCTCCAGTGGGACCTTGGGTGGAAGGGGCAGAGCTGGGGGCTAGCCTCCTCCAGCTGGCGGTTCACGCACTGCCCATGCACTTATCCCTCTATCATTCCCCCTTTCATCCTCCTCCCTCGTTCTCCTCTTCATCTTTCCCTTCTTCTCTTTCATCCCTTCCCTCTTCCCCTCAACCCTGCCTCGTTTCTCTTTTCTTCCCCCCACGTCAATCTATCTGTCCTACAATTCCCTCCCCCCCATACGTGTGTCCCAGCCAGCTCCCCTGGGCATTGCACCAACCTTGCCTAACAGAGGTGGAGGGAGAGCAAGCTGGAGCGTTGTCTTTTATGTGTCCATAATGCATCCCCTGCCAAGATCAGGTGCGGTATCTTTGGCACATGTATATCGTGGTGTGTATGCCTCCAGCCTAACACATACATAGTGATGACCAAGCTCAGGGAAAGGAGAGTACTTACTTCCCGGCATATGCATGATTGTAATCGAGGAGAGGTGGGAGTGGGATGGGGGAGAGCGTAGGCTAGTTTTGACACATTCAGAGGGTAGGGTAGGTTGAGAGAGTCTATTGATGCCTCCCAGGGCAGAGCACATGTGTGGTGACCTGGCTAGGCTATGCTAACTGTGAGGAGTGGCAGGGGCAAACCAAGACAAAAGAGTAAGTTCAAATTTTTAGAAGTTTTATAAGAGAAAACCCCAAAATTGTACCAGGAGCATAAATAATATAGAACATTACAAAAGACTTACTACTTATAATAATAAACTATAGGTTCCCAACTCATTAACTTTTGTGAGCTTGTACAGGCTGGGCAGTTAGTACCAAATGCATTGTTATTAACAAGAACAAGAGAGATTATTCTACAATATACTGTGTCACTTCAAGGAAGAATCAACATTTCCTCTCCTTGGCTGTAAGTCCAGCTATACTCTTGCTGTGCTGTTCTTTGCTTCTCTACAGCTTGAAGTGCTCCTTAGATCTGATGTTCCTGTGGCTGTATCTCATTTCATGAGTTTATCCACGAATGGAGTTTCTTCACCTAATGGGCCCTCACTTGTCCATTAGGCACCTTTGAATTGTATTCTTTCAATAGATGTTCAGTCATTCTCTCTGTTCATACACATTAGCTCCTTTGTGGGTGGGCTTCTCGTTTATCTCTTCCAGGATCTGTTTGCACCTATCACAGCTCTTTGATCAATTCCCTTTTTTACCAATTATATTTCCTTTCCGTTTTTTCACTTGATACTCACTCTCTGGTAAGTCTGTAGATTTGATTTCTCTCTATGTCTCTCCACTAACAGTGTCTGCTCACGTACCCAGGTCTATTTTTTCTGCTTCTCCTAACCTAAAATCTTTCCTATTTTCTTTCTTTCCTCCTTCTCACTTCCCAACCCCCTACTTTTATTCTCCTGGTCTTCTTTTATTTAATCACCTCCCCTTCTACCCAGGCTCCAGTTCATCCGCTAGCTCAGCATCTCCAGTCTTCTCCTTCTCTAACAGCTTTTTCCAACTGCCCCCCTCCCCAGCTTGAGCTACTCTCTGACTGGCCAGCTCTCTCCCCAGGACAGCATTCTGTGTGGCTGCATTGCAGCTGCAGCAGGTGCTAGTGCCAGGGTGAGGGTTACTACACATGTGCATTAGGCAGCCCCAGGCCCAGGTGGCAGAGGGAAGAGGGTGGGAGTGGTACAGAATGTGGCGAAGCAGTGAATGTTTTTTCCCTTCCCTCTCCTTCTCCCACCCTGCCCCCTCCATGGGGCAGTGGTGCAGTTCAGGCCATGGCTCAGCCCAGAAAGGCAGGGAGATCTGGGGAGGGCTGAGCCCCCTCTCACCCTAACCACCTGCCACCTATGCTTTTCGCCAGCTATTGCAGCTGTGCCTGAGCCTTCACAGAGTCATAGAGTTTAAGGCCTGAAGGGACCATCCAGTTTGACCTCCTGTATATCGCAGGCCACTAAAC
Organism: Trachemys scripta elegans; assembly: GCF_013100865.1. Lineage (NCBI taxonomy): Eukaryota > Metazoa > Chordata > Testudines > Emydidae > Trachemys > Trachemys scripta. Next base: position 33,198,878 of record NC_048299.1, read on the forward strand.
ACCAAACCACCCCTAAGCAAAGCCCAACATCCAGAACTAGGCCAAAGTATTACAGTCCTCCAGAGACTAAACTATTGTGTGCTACAGGCAGAAAGCAGGAGGCATAAATGTTTTATGTTTGTCATCTGGACAACTGCATTTAGGTATTTGTTCTTACCTCAAGCAGAGCATTCTTGCGAGTAGTTGCATTGTGACTTGTGGAGTCAGAAGTTAAAAATCCCTATGGGTATGTCTACACAGTGATAAAGAATCCGTGGCTGGCCTGGGTCAGCTGACTTGTGCTCATGGCGCTTGGACTCTGGGCTGAAAAGTTGCTGTGCAAACATTCAGGCCCAGGTGGGAGCCTGAAATCTGGAAACCTGTGAGGGGGAGGATCCCAGAGCTTGGTCTCCAGCCCAAGCCTGAACATCTACACAGCAATTCTTCAGTCCATACCCTGAACTCCACAAGCTCGAGTCAGGAGACCCAGGCCAGCCATGGGATTTTTATCCCTGTGTAGACGTATCCTACAAGGCTAAGAGCTAACAAACGGAGTAACTCAATGCAGGAAAACAACAGAGATAGAACAGACAGAAACTTAAATTGCTGACATAATATTCAGCCAGCTGTTAGTATTCTGACGACAAGCTGAACAATAGATCCATGTAGTATTTGAGAACAATGGGTAAGGCAGAAATTAAGTGTTCAAAGCTTCAAGTAATAGTTAAACAGACGATGGCATGGACAGGAGAATATCAGGTACAGTGTGGACTGAGAGAGAACAATGATACTATTAATAAAACAAAACAGGAGTAGTATTTTCAAAAAGAATGGGAAATAAAGGGTTGGGTGGCTTTTGTGTAATTATTTCTTAGAAGAACAAAATCACCCTCTAATATCAGTAAAATGTTAGCCTATAGGATATACCTACCGTACTGGGAAATGCACTACCTTTCACTTGTTGTTTCAGACAGATTTTACTACAGGTAAGTGTCATAGGACAATGAGTTTTGGGAAGGGTACCACTTCTGCACCCAGACTTCAGAGACACAGATAAATTGGTGTGTTTACTTCAAGCTATATAAATTGCCAAAGTAAAGTGTTGCCTACTCTCACAATTTTATTGCATGTCTTGAGATACTTTGTGTTTTATTTAAATCCTCAGCCCCTTGAGTCACGTGGATGTGAAAATCTCATCTCATTTATGAAAAAAAATTGTAAGTTTCTAGCCTTCAAGGCTAAGAGCAAGAGACAGATGAAGGGAAGTGTAAGTCTTAGAGGGCAAGGAAAGCTAATAGCTGATAACATCAACAAGGATGAGGTGTTTAATGCCTATATTGTTTCAGCCTACACTAAAAAAGTTAATTGTGACCCAGTGCTTTACAAAAGTAATATCAACAACAAAAGGGAAGGAACACAAGCCAAATTAGAGAAAGAACAGGTTAAAGAAGATTTAGATGTATTCAAGTTGGCAGGGCCTGATGAAAGTCACCCTAGGGTACTTAAGGAACTAGCCGAAACAATCTCGGAACCATTAGCAATTATCTTCGAGAACTGCTGGAGGACGGGTGAGGTCCCAGAGGACTGGAGAAGGGCATCATAGTACCTATCTTTAAAAAGGGAAACAACGAGGACCCAGGGAATTATAGATCACTCGAGCCTAACTTTGATACCTGGAAACATATTGGAACAAATTATTAATCAATTTGTAAGCACCTAGAGAATAATAGGGTTATAAGGAATAGCTAGCATGGATTTGTCAATGACAAAACAACATAATTTCCTTCTTTAACATGGTTACTGGCCCAGTGTGGGAAGAAGCAGATGTGACATATCTTGATTATAGAAAGCTTCTGACACTGTCCCATATGACATTCTCTAAAGTCAACAACATGAAAATGCCAATAAAGACAAGTGCAAAGTACTAGACTTAGGAAGGAAAAAGCAATGCACAGCTAGCTATACAATGGGTAGATGATAATACTGCTGAAGCAGATCTGAAGGATAGAGTGGATCACAAATTGAATATGTGTCAACAATACGATGCAGTTATGAAAAAGGCTAATATCTTTCTGGGGTGTCTTTAAAGGAGTGTCATCTGTAAGACATGGGAGGTAATTTCCCACTTTACTCAGCACTTGTGAGGCCTCAGCTGGAGCATTGTGTCCAATTCTAGGTGCCAAATTTTAAGAAAGATGTGGACAAATTGGAGAGAGTCCAGAGGACAGCAACAAAAATGATAAAAGATTTAGAAAAGTTGACCTTTGAGGAAAGTTAAAAAACTGGGCATCTTTAGTTTTGAGAAAAGACAACTGAGGAGGGACTTAATAAAAGTCTTCATATATGTTAAAGGCTGTTATAAAGATCACTATGATCAACTGTTTTCCATGTCCACTGGAGGGAGGAGAAGTAGAACTGGGCTTAATTTACAGTAAAGGAGATTTAGGTTAAATATTAGGAAAAACTTACTAACTATTAGAGTAGTTAAGCTCCACAATAGACTTCCAAAGGAGGTTGTGGAATCCCCATCATTGGAGGTGTTTATAAACAGCTTAGACAAACACCTGTCAGGGATGGTTCTAGGTTTACTCAGTCCTGCCTCAGCACAGGAGACTGGATTTGGTGACTCCTCAAAGTCCCTTCCAGCTCAATATTTCTATAATTCTGAGATTTTGCACGGCTCTAAATAGGACATCACACAGCCTGTTTAGTGTCCAGTTAATGAAATTAACCCAAAGGGCGTTAATTTAACAGACTTACACAAGAAACTATCAAATGAGCTGTCAGGTCTAGTCCTTTGTCACACTATCTGCCATTGTCTGACATGGAATAGCTGGCACATGCACTGCCTATAGGTAATTCTGTCACAGAAGATAGTATTGGACTTGAAAAGTGGTCTTTATATGTTTCACACTTGCCTCTGCATTGGTACTTATCTTGTTGATTGCTTAGTGTGCCTTTGAAGCCTGTGCTTTCCTTTTCTCTACAGAATGTATACACTCTTTAAGCACATAAATGTCATCCAGCATGATCTAATACACAGAAATACTTGTCAGTGCTTCAGTGCCTGGCTCTGAGAAAGGGCTTCCTGTAACAGAGATGACGTTTGTGGTGTTATGTAGGCTTCCCATCTAAACTCATCATAGTCTGGCCCTATGCCTTCTAGAAAACAGTCTGGTCAACTTCTGCGTGAGCATAATGCCATCAATTCACAATGGCATGAACAGAGATATTCAAGAGCCTATATACAGTATGGGTATTGCATACAAGTGTTAAGGACATGATTCCCTGCCCAGATTATCTGCTGAAATATTAGTGAATGTATAATTTTTTATCCAACCTTATATTACCAATAAATATTTCTCATGCAACCAAATAGAACATCTTAAAGGTGCAGTAACTCCTGTATCTATTTTCAGACTGACTAACCAAGATGAACATTTCCTTCCACTTCCGTTCATTTTTTTTTAAAATGCCATTTTTGGTTTTTAACTCAAAACACTTGACACTAAAATGCCTGTGGCTACACAGTATCATCTTGTTGTATGATCCTGTCGGGTCCCACAAGATAAGCATGATAGGACTGGGATACACAGTCCTCAAAGGAACACACAGTGGCTACAGGAAACCATAACAGTGGTTCAGTAGGTTTTCTTTCCTCTGTCTACTGCTGGAGGGCATCTCTTACAGACGAGATGTAAAATCAAAGCTCTAACCTTTAAAGCTGCTTTGGCATTCTTCATAGAAGTAGGTATGTTAGCTTTGGTGGCCTCACCAAAGACCAACTTGGATAAATATTTCTGCCCACCTAAATCCTCCCCTGTGATTTCAACTGGAAGAATTGTTTTCTCCTCTTCAGGTGGTAATGACAAAACTCTAAAGCTACTCCATAGAATATATTTTTTCGGCGAGCACTGTTTGACTCCCTGACAAGAATCATCTGGCAGTTGAGCAAACAGAACTTTGGGTTTATCGTGTATGTGGTTGAGGGACTGTCTCCTGGCTATCACTTTTGTTTATCCGACCTGAAATATTTGCTGATATTTTCTTCTGTTTGTGAGTATGGACTTCTGCCAAACCCTCATATGGGATTTCTGTACAGTCTATTTTCAGGAAAATATATGTGCAAATGATTTCCAAATATCGACTCTTTCAGCAAGCTGATTTCTATCTCCCCACATCCAACTTGCAACAACTTCCAAAGCCCTATTTCTGCACTCACTGCTGCCACTTACTACAATTTCTCCAGTCTGAAATTAAGAAGGAATGTAACACAATAACTAATCCTATTCCACTGTATGTTATTGGATCTCATTAATATTTACTGAAAAATAACAGAATCACTCTTATTATCATAAAATAAACCACACATCTCTGTGTAAATAACAATAGACAGATAAGCCAACAGAGAGTCAGAGCTGAGTGTGTGTGTTTAACTCATACTGAATATTTTAATAGATTAACTGAAAAAGAAAATATATTGTCATTTTCTGATATGTTTAATAACATTTTTGCTCAAGTCCATTTTGAAAGTGGAGAGAGATGGAAAAATCAAGGTTAGGATGTCACTCCCCCTTGGTACTGTCTCATTTACATACACCCACCTCTCCCTCCCCCTCAAAAAAACCTCGTTAGGAGATCCAAAAATATTGGAATCAAAGGCAGAGAATGGCTGCATGGCTGGCACCAATATATCTACCTATGCTGACATTCTAGTGTTCTATCTTAGGTACTTATAATACTCTCATTATTGTAGTATCTGAGCATCTCACTATCTTTAATACATTTATCCTCACAACATCCCAGGGAGCCAGGAAACCCTGATAGCCTGGGAAGCCAACTGCCCAGCTCCCCAGTTAGCCCAGGGAGCTGACCACCCAGGGAGCTGAGCAGCCCTTCAGGCTGCCTGCCAGACATCAAAAGTTTCAAGAATCAACACGTTCCTGTGGAAGATTTCAATTCCATTGAATCAACATTTGCCAATGGAAAACTGTTCCATCAGAAGATTTTTGACCAGTTCTAGTTTAAAGCTTACATAAAATAAGACTTGTGAATTCTGAACTTCCAATGATGGTATCACCACCGAGAACTTTTGTGCCCCATATGTACTTCCCCCTCCCAGCCAACTGCCTCAACATGCTGCCTTCACCCATGTTGGGCCTATATACTTCCTTACCACATTCAGCTTTTAAACACGGATATGTATACATGTTGATAGGCATGTGAGACGTTGCACTCTGTATGATTTTATGAAAGTATGCTGATGAGTGTGAATATAATGTAACTAAAATATGCTTCACGCAATAGGTCTCTTGTAAGGTATCATTACAAAGCTTATGATCTACTGAGTGTGGTCATCCTATTTGTATAAATGTATCACTCTTGTATCTGAAACTAGAAATATGAAAAAATTACTCTGAGGTCCTATTGTAGTTATGCAAAGTATGGGCCATTAATGGTGGTTTGGAATCTTGATGGCTCCCATTAACCAAGACAATTGACTGTAGATGGCTTGTAAGTCTTCCTGTATACATGTGTGCTGGCAAGTGGGTAATGAAGTCTTACAGTGACATGTGATCATGTCACCTGAACTGGAATCCATCTTTAACCTGGTGCATTTCCATTGAGAAGGATGGGTGGGAACCCAGAGGGACTAAGGATTCCCTCCTTATACAAAAGATATATAAGTGGGTGGAACAGAACAAAAGAGGGCCATCATGAGAAATCCCATAGCTACCACCTGAGCTGGAACAAGGGCTGTATTAGGGGAAAGGATTGTGCCCAGACAGACTAGGAAGGCATCCAGTCTGTGAAAGAAACTTATTGAAACATCTCTGAGGGTGAGATTTTATCTGTATTCAGTTTTATTACTGTATTAGGCTTAGACTTGCATGTTTTGTTTTATTTTGCTTGGTAATTCACTTTGTTCTGTCTGTTACTACTTGGAACCACTTAAATTCTACTTTCTGTATTGAATAAAATCATTTTTTACTTATTAATTAACCCAGAGTATGTATTAATACCTGGCCCGGGGGGTGGGGCGGGACAGCTGTGCATATCTCTCTATCAGTGTTATAGAGGGCGAACAATTTATGAGTTTACCCTGCATAAGCTTTATACAGGGTAAAACGAATTTATTTGGGGTTTAGACCCCATTGGGAGTTGGGCATCTGAGTGTTAAAGACAGGAACACTTCTGTAAGTTGCTTTCAGTTAAGTCTGCACTTTGGGGCACGTGGTTCAGACCCTGGGTCTGTGTTGGACAGATTGGCATGTCTGGCTCAACAAGACAAGGTGCTGGAGTCCCAGGCTCGCAGGGAAAGCAGGGGCAGAAGTAGTCTTGGCACATCAGTTGGCAGTTCCCAAGGGGGTTCTGTGATCCAACCCGTCACAGCATGGTAGGAAGTTGGGACATAGGAGAGCAGGTTGTGTAAAAAGTGACAAAGAGTCCTGTGGCACCTTATAGACTAACAGAAGTATTGAAGCATAAGCTTTCATGGGTGAATACCCATGGGTCAGACACATGTGGTGGAAATTTCACCCACGAAAGCTTATGCTTCAATACTTCTGTTAGTCTATAAGGTGCCACAGGACTCTTTGTTGGTTTTTACAGATCCAGACTAACACGGCTACTCCTCTGATACCTGACACCAGGTTGTGTAGTGGAGGATGGCAGGGAAGGGAAGGTTGGAGGGTAGCATGGGAGCAAGCCTATAAAAAAAAAATTTGGGACAATCGTACATTATTGTTTGCTGGACCCATTTCACCTCCATTTCATCCCAATTGGGGAGGGGCTGAGGTCAACCTCCAGTACAACTGTACCCTTTTCCCCCCTCGTTAGCCCTGAATAGAAGGAATGGAATTCTGCAGGGAAACAGTCTATGGAGAAGCATAGAAGATATTGTGGTTCCTCAGGGAGTTACACAGAATCATAGGACTGGAAGGGATCTCAAGGGGTCTTCTAGTCCAGTTTCCTGCACTCACGGTAAGACTAAGTATTATCTAGACCATCCCTGACAGGTTTTTGTCTAACCTGCTCTTAAAAATCTCCATTGATGGAGATTCCACAACCTCGCTAGGCAATTTATTTCAATGCTTAACTACCCTTACAGTTAGGATACATGTGGTATCTATTAACACTGATAACTTCTCAGGTAACACTATAAGTGTTGATGAATATTAAACAAAAGAAAAAATTCCCACACAAAAAGCTTCATTAACTTGAGTTGCATTTGCTGGACTGAATACTCCTCCAATGCCAACTATTGAACAGAGGTAAGCAGATAAGGCATGCAGCATTCCAGCTACAGTTGAGATGAGGAACAGATGAGTTGGGTGTGTGTGTGGGGGGGGAGTTCTAAATATCACCTTATCTGCTTATTTCCTTTGGTTTTATGGTTTACTTGAGGTATACAGTCGAAAAACTTTAGCCCAAAGTTAACAAAAGGGGGACAGTTTCATCTATAAAGCATGCATGTATGTACACTTAAAAAATTGTTAATATCAGTACAATAAAGGACAATATTTAACTGTTTAAAAACTATAAATATTTTTGATAGAGAGAGAAAAAGTGTTTATTTTGTCCTTTAAAACTCAAAATATCAACTGGCAAAAATGTTTACTTCCACTACCAGCTATCATTTACATTCACACTCCAACATATTTTTTCATAATTCCATATAGGTTTTTCAGTGTGACATATAAGACATGGCACTTGGATAGATGACAACAGTTAACTGAATGGTTTAACACAGCTACTTCATCTCACGAAAAAATTACAAAGGAAAATAGAACTCCAACTTTGTTTTTTACTATGCTTTTTTCTTAACAAAGATCTGACCAGCAATGAAAAGGAAAAAAGAGAATTAGCTTCAGGTAATTCAGACATCTCAGATTAAAATGAAAATCATTATCCATCCAAACCAATCATTTGCCAAAACTTTATATAAATTTTAAAGAATGGAGCTAAGAAAACAGTTATTCTAATTTTATAAATAATTAAATGCAATATTCCATATAGTATTTTACTAAAAATGATCTGACTACACTGATTTCATTTGCAAGACTATGTTTGCTGTTTTAAAGGAAAGAAACCCCTCTGAAAATATAACTGTAAAGTGGTCTATGCTGAAGGGAGTTTTGTAAGAACTGCAACCAAACCATAACATGTTAAACTAAGTATCAGGGGGTAGCCGTGTTAGTCTGTATCTACAAAAACAACAAAGAGTCTGGTGGCACCTTAAAGACTAACAGATTTATTTGGGCATAAGCTTTCATGAGTAAAAACCTCACTTCTTCGGATGCATAGAGTGAAAGCTACAGATGCAGGCATTATATACTGACACATGGAGAGCAGGGAGTTACTTCACAAGTGGAGAACCAGTGTTGACAAGGCCAATTCAATCAGGGTGGATGTAGTCCACTCCCAATAATAGATGAGGAGGTGTCAATTCCAGGAGAGGAAAAGCTGCTTCTGTAGTGAGCCAGCCACTCCCAATCCCTATTCAAGCCCAGATTAATGGTGTTGAATTTGCAAATGAATTTTAGTTCTGCTGTTTCTCTTTGAAGTCTGTTTCTGAAGTTTTTTTGTTCAATGACAGTGACTTTTAAATCTGTGATAAACCAAAAAAACTTCAGAAACAGACTTCAAAGAGAAACAGCAGAACTAAAATTCATTTGCAAATTCAACACCATTAATCTGGGCTTGAATAGGGATTGGGAGTGGCTGGCTCACTACAGAAGCAGCTTTTCCTCTCCTGGAATTGACACCTCCTCATCTATTATTGGGAGTAGACTACATCCACCCTGATTGAATTGGCCTTGTCAACACTGGTTCTCCACTTGTGAAGTAACTCCCTGCTCTCCATGTGTCAGTATATGATGCCTGCATCTGTAGCTTTCACTCTATGCATCCGAAGAAGTGAGGTTTTTACTCACGAAAGCTTATGCCCAAATAAATCTGTTAGTCTTTAAGGTGCCACCAGACTCTTTGTTGTTTATGTTAAACTAAATTATTCAATGCAATTTGCTATGTATTCAGGACTTGGGTCAGATAAACAGAGTTGGAAATACCCAGGAAGTTCATTGGAATCTGGCTGGAAACTCAATAGATATACAGTGCAGAGAAGGAAGTTTCATTTGAGTGTTTTCAAATCAATGGTTTTTCCTGAAAAACAATAAAGAACTGTAAACTTTTTCTAATAAAATATAACACCTATTGTGAAGGTCTCATCCTAATTACAAGAGGGTTCACAGTCGGTTTTCTTGCATAATAAACCTGGTGCAATGTTTAGTGTTGAGTCTATGAGGAAAATCACCTGGGGACATAGGCTCTTCACAGGACACTGCCTCAGTGAGGTCATGGTCACTGTTGAGCTACAGCCTAGCGGCAGTGTCCCTTCATAGGTTTATAACATCACTAAGGGCTTGTACACACTTGCACTTACTTCGGTATAACTTAAGTCGCTCAAGGTATGGAAAAGCCACTCCCACCCCCTCGAGCAACACAAGTTACACCCACCTAAGCACTGACATAGCTACCACCGCTCGGGGAGGTGGAGTAATTATGCTGATGGGAGAGCATTGAGCATTCTATCCCATTGGCATAGAACATTCTGCACTAGCATCACTACAGCGGCACAGCTACGCCGCTGTAGCCATTCTAGTGTAGACAAACCCTTAGCTTACAGAGAAATTCTGTTGATTCCAAATTTCAAGCTAGGCGCATTGAGAACAGTCTAAGGACAGAGGCTGTCTTCCTTTGAAAGATCCAGCTGAATCTCTGCTAGAGACAGGATGCTGGATTTGATGAGCAATGATCCTGTATGTCAAATCCTGATTTGTCCAGTCTTTCGATTACCATTAATGACCACAAACATCTTCAGTTACACCAATCTGAGAAGTCTCTTTCCACAAAACAATGGTTCTAAGACAGACATCATATACAGCGAATATCCCGTAGCCTAATCTGAACATCCCTCCTGAAATTGCTGACTTCTAAAGAGTCATTTGGCAGACTGCACATCCTCAAGAACAGCAGCACTGGTGATAGGCCAAAGATGTCAAAGATTAGGACGTAACAAACTACTAGGGGAAGTGTTGGTTTCCTCTATTTCCCGATGTCTTCAAATCAAGACTGGATGCCTTTCTGGAAGATATGCTTTAGTCCGGGGGGCCAACCTGAGCCTGAGAAGGAGCCAGAATTTACCAATGTACATTGCCAAAGAGCTACAGTAATACGTCAGCAGTCCCTCATAAGCTCCTCCCCCACCCCCGCCGATCAGCACCTCCCCCTCCCTCCCCGCACCTCCCGATCAGCTGTTCTGTGGCATGTAGAAGTTTCGGGGGGGGGGCAAGGGGAGGAGCGAGGGCACGGCAGGCTCAGGTGAGGGGGTGGGAAGGGGTGGAATGGGGGCAGGGCCTGTGACAGAGCCAGGGGTTGAGCAGTGAGCACCCCCCAGCACATTGGAAACTGCATATTAACTTCTGAAGAGCTGCATGTGGCTCCGGAGCCACAGGTTGGCCACCCCTGCTTTCATCAAACATAAGTTAGTTGGCTCAATACAGGAGTAACTGGGTGAAATTCCATGACCTACAATATACAGGAGGTCAGACTACATGATCTTATGGTCCCTTTTGGCCTTAAAATATATGAATTGCTGAGAATAAATTGGGTCTTGCAACATTTGTGACATGAATCAAGTCCATGAGACATCAGCCTGGGTTACAAAACCAAAACTCAGTCCACATTTGGACTGAAAATGTTGTTGCCTTTAAAGCAAATCTGGGCCCATTTGTGATTTTGGATGGAAATCACATGAAACTAAATTTCTGATCACAAAACAAACAAACCTGATGGCTTCAGCTGAGCTTTGCATTGAAATCTGGAGTGTATGAGCCTGAAATTCAAAGTGAAACTTAGGAAGAGCAAATCCAAACAAACCAAAAAAGCCAGCTGTATTCTACAAACTAAAACTGCTACTAACTTTCTCACAGCTCTACAAAATAAACATAGAAGAAGAGTTCTCAGAATGTGCACATCGAGTCCACTGTTAGAAAACAAGATTTATGAATGTTACATAACATTTAATAAAGGTGAGCACACATCCACTTTTTTTCTCATCAGCACTGTATACATAAAAGGACGTCTTGTATTCAAACCATGCGTTATTCTCAAGCACAAGGGAGAATGAGTAGAGTGTAAGTGATCAGAAGATTTTAGAGGTCACTGCAAAATGAACAAATACATCAGAACCAGTGGAATATGTGAAAGAACCTGATCAGAATGTCACCCAGCAATGCATAAGAAAGTTAAGAACTCCATGAGACACAGCTTTGTCTTTAGACAGTATGTTTTAAGGATCTCTCGCTCAACTTTGCACAAAGACAGCTCCTCATCCCCAGCTCTGTTTATGTATCCCACTGCTCAGAGTTACATGTCCCCTTCTGAACCTGGTCCACGGAGGATGTTAGTCTGTTGCAGCCCCCCAGTTACAGAACTTTTCCAATCAAGCTGCACGCATGCATTTATTTAGCTCTAGCCGTTAAATCCACATTGTTGGCCAAGTTGGCAACCATCACATAAATTAAATTTAAATTGCTGTTGATCTGAGATGAGCTTCTTCTGACCATAGAAAATATGTACCCCAGTAGTCAGTGAGTTACATGCCATCCTCTGCATGCAATACAGTGAGTATGTGAGTCTGTTACATTCTCTCACTATAAGTCTTGACTCTTTAGCTCAAGCTATACAGACTCATGTTTTTATCTTCAAATGTCCCTCGTTCAAAGCCAGATGGCAGCCTTCACACCTGTGTTTGGCTCAAAAAGACAGCATGAAGCTCCTGTCTGTCTTAAGGGAAACGGAGCATAGGGGAGCATAGGAGGCCAGAAAGTGAAAGGTTCCAATTAATTAGTGCAGGTGCTGTTCATGTGCCTTCTCCTGAGTGCACATTGTCATACTTCAGGACAACTGCACCTGTATTTCCCCTCCATGGTCCAGCAAGGGTATCTACTGTAGATTGCCAGCTCCTCAGATGTCACCTCTCTTAGGTGGAGACACATGTCTCTTTCCCTCCTGACCAGGGTTCTTGAAGACTGCACAGTTCCCTGCCTACAAAGCCCGCTCCTAAGCGACCAAAGGCACTAGCAAACAGGAGCGGCTAACGGGAGATTTGTGAGGGAGTTCTCCAGGGAGGAGGGTGAGAGGGGCTAGAAAAATGTAACATTCTTTAAACTTAAAGCCAAAACCACCCCTGATGAAAACAAAACAACAAAGGAACAAGCTTCAGGAGTTAAAAGATAATGCAGGCAGAAGTCCAGCAAAGGAATGGGAGCTATCCAGTTTATTGCACCCAGGGCAGCATGTATGATTACCTGCCCTATGGGCAGGTGGCGTATGTGTGCATTCAGTGCAAGGAGCTCCTGACCTACGGTTGCCAGGTGTTCGGTTTTGGACCAGAACACCTAGTCAAAAAGGGACTCTGGCAGCTCTGGTCAGCACCGCTGACCGGGCCATTAAAAGTCCGGTTGGCATTGCTGTAGGGCTAAGGCAGGCTCCCTACCTGTCCTGGCTCCACGCGGCTCCCGGAAGCAGCGGCATTTCCCCCTTCCGGCTCCTACACGTAGGGCCAGCCATGGGGCTCCGCGCGATGCCTCCACCCCATACACCAGCTCTGCAGCTCCCATTGACAATTCCTGTGGATGGGGCAATGCGCAGAGCCACCTGGCCACAACTCTGTGTAGGAGCCAGAGAGAGGACATGCTGCTGCTTCCAGGGGCTGCCTGAGGTAAGCACCATCCAGAACGTGAACCCCGACCCCCTCCCACGCCTCAACCCCCTTCCCCAGCCCTGATCCCCTCCCACCCTCTAAACCCTTCATTCCAAGCCCAGAGCACCCTCCTGAACCCCAAACCCCTCATCCACATCCCCACCCCAGAGTCTGCACCCCCAGCTGGAGCCCTCACAGCTTCCCACACCTCAACCCTCAGCCCCAGCCCAAATCCCCCTCCCGCACCCCGAACCCCTCATTTATGGCCCCCCCCCCAACCCACCCCCCCCCAGCCCAGAGCCCATACCCACTCTTGCACCCCAACCATCTGCCTCAGCCCAGAGCCCCCTCCAATACTCCAAACCCCTCAGCTCCACCCCGCAGCCCAGAGCCCCCTCCTGCACCCCAAACCCCTCATCCCCAGCCCCCCCCCAGAGTTCACACCTCCAGTTGGAGTCCTCACCCCCTTCCACACCCCAATCCCCTACCCCAGCCCAGAGCCCCTTCCTGCACCCTGAATTCCTCATTTCTGGNCCCCCTCCTGCACCCCAAACCCCTCATCCCCAGCCCCACCCCAGAGTTCACACCTCCAGTTGGAGTCCTCACCCCCTTCCACACCCCAATCCCCTACCCCAGCCCAGAGCCCCTTCCTGCACCCTGAATTCCTCATTTCTGGCCCCACCCATTAAACAGATATCAGATCACCAAACTGCAGTTTTTACTCACGAATTCTAAAACAGATCAGCATGATTTTCCATCAGAAATCTTTGTCCCCTGGCTCACAGGCAGTAACTAACACAGCAAAACATGCAGCCCCACCAGACCCTTTATATTTGAAGTACTCTCTATTCAAACTAGCAATGATCTGTTCCAAAATTATATCGGTCACTTCAGAGACTTCTTTTTGCTTATACTTGCTTTTTTATACACATTGGGATTGCCCTCTATCCCCTTAGGCACCTGCCAACAAAACATGTAATTTTACAGAGAAGAGAAATCTGAAAAATATTAACTGACTCTCATCCCAATGGGAACTCATATTCCTCTTCTATAAAGAAACACGATCTACTTTGTTTAAATAGAGGCTATATGTAACAATGGATATGGGGAGAAGGGAGGAGAGTGGGAAGGGAACAGAATTAAAATGAAGTCTGAGCAACCAAGGATTAGCTGTACTGACGTTCCCACACTAACTCAAATTGCCCACTTTTCCATTCAGATCAGAATGCAGGAGCAAGCAGGTTTTATCAGAGTTGCAAGTGGTGCAAGCTGAACAATTAGCTTATTCCTGTACTGGCTTTGCCCAATTTAACAACCACCTACTGCTCCTTTTGCTATCTTTGCACCTGGCAGCCCAATACAAACTGCTTGAACATGAATGCTGACGTAGGCTTTTTAAATTGGAGCACAGTGTTCACTCCAAGGAACTATCTGTATGAGTGTATGAGAAACGAATTAACTCAGTTCCTCCATATCATATATAAGACAAACATAGAAAGACAAGACAAACCGGAAGAACCAGAAGGAGGAGTTTCTTTAACAATTTTGCTTTCCTTAATCTAATATTTTTCACTGTTTTATGTTGTGGCCCTCATAAGAAAAGTGGGTATTTAGAAGCTTTTGAATGAGAAGATGGGGGCCTGGAACACACGTATTGGGAGGATGTTCCATGCATAGGGGCACCATAGAGGAAGACAGAAAAACAAAAATATGAAGACAGTGAAAGGTCATAGAAGCTGGCATAGTGATGGTCCTGGGGGAACACGGAAGATGAGTTCTGGATGTAGACTAATGTGGGAATGAACAGGGCTTTGAAACTGAGGTCTAGAACTTGATATGATTGGCAAGAGGAAGTGTCAGGGTTGCCTCCCCACTCTGAACTCTAGGGTGCCAACTAGGTTAATTGAACTGATTAACCCCTTACAGGTAAGGCAATTCAGTGCAGCTGCCCTGTGCATATGTATGACAGGAAGCCAGTGGAATGATTCAAAGAGGGGAGCAATATGGTCTGATTAAGAAGCAAAAAAAAGAACACTTTGGCTGTAGATTTCGAATTGATTGGCTGGATACAAAGTTGGTAACTGGGAAGCATTAGAGGAAAAGGTTACGGCAGTCCAGGCAGGAGACAAGGGCACTCAGGAGTGCTTTTGACAACAGGACAGAAAAGAAGGGTCAGATTTTCTAAATATTTTTGAGAAACACACTGGATTTTAGTGTGTTAGTTTAGTGCACACTCGCTATTTGGGGAGACATGGAGGGAGAATTAAAGATGACATTGCGACTGCAAGCATAAGAGACAAGGCGGTTGGTACTGTCAGTAGCAGTGGAGAAAGAAGGAAAAGTGGAAGGCTTAGAAGGAAAAATATGAACTCAGTGTGGCCATGTTGAATATCAGAGGGCAATAGGCTATCTGGGGTGATATGCTGGGGAGACAGTTGGATACCCTGGGAAAGCCCTAAGGAGAATCACTGTGTTGGGGCAATCCCCACTCTTTCACAAATCTTGCAGTAAAAGTCCTCTCCCTACGGGACTGCTGTCAGGCTGGAAGGACAAGACTCTTGCCTGAACACAGAGAAGTCCTCCGAAAATCTCAGAATGAATATTTCTAACAATGTGTGAAAGCAGAAGACAACTAAAAATTTGAATGCTGCCAAGTAACTGAACGAATCCAAAAACAACAGAAAGAAATCTCTACCTGTGAAAAGTGGGATAAGGATGGGAAAATCTAGCATTGCTAGATGGAGAAATTAGTGGGGCCACATCTTCTGGTTTTAACATTTTGCACTAAGTATACTGATCCTTTACCTTAGGTAATTCAAAATGTTTTCTCCCTACTTTATATATTTGAACTCAAGTAACCTGAAAAATAGTGACTAATATTTATAGCTTGATTTACTAAAATATGCTGGTTATGTAACTTCAACAACACATGTGAATAAATAATTAGGGGAGTAAACTGTGGGAGAGGGAAAAATCTAGAGTCAAACCCTAATTATTTTAGTGACTAAATGTTGAGCTTGTATTTAACAAGAACAAAAAAGTTCTCAAAATTCATTTCTCCTCTAACAAGTATCATAATTACCAATTTTCAGATGACAGTTGTTAAAGTTTACTTTTAAACAACAAAAACTCCAAATATAAGCAATGACTTTCTGGGATAATACTCATAACTGAGTAGTAATCGACATACACGAGTCTGTGCGGAAAATTTTCTTCTTCTTTTTATTAAAAATAAAATGGAGACTGTCAGAAGGTGAATGGCCACTTAGTCCTTCAGTGTATATGTCATGAATTAGCTCTGAACCTGCACTCTGATGTTTGGTCATATTTGCCTGTGCATTTGTCTATCTGTCTAAAGTGTTTATATGGCCCCCATCACTGTAGTGAGCACCTCACAGTCTTTACAGGATTTATCCACTCAATACCCCTGTGAGGTAGGGAAGTGCTATTACACCCATTTTACAGGTGGGGAAGAAATACAGCAAGACTATGGGTACATTTACATAGCGAGCAACAGCGAGGCTCAAAGCCTGGGTTGATAGACTCGGGCTTATGGGGCTCACGCAACTGTGCTAAAAACAGCGGTGTAAGCATTTGGGTTCAAGCTGGTGCGTGGGCTCCGAAGGCTAGGGCGGGGAGCGAGCTTCAGAACCTGCACTCCAGCTCTAGCCTGAACATTTACACTGCTGGTTTTAGCATTGTAGCATGAGCCTGAGTCTGCTGATCCCAGCTGTGAGACTCCCTCTCGCAGCTGTGTAGACATTCACTAAGTGACTTACCCAAGGTCATATAGGGAACCTGTGGCAGAAAGGGGAATTCAACCTGGATCTCCCAAGTGCCAGGCGAAGGCCCTACCCAGTGGATCATTCTTCCTCTCCTCTTTTCTGATACTGAGCTGTGTAGATGTAACCAGTTTCTGTGGTGTGCATTTTGTTGTTGCTTTTGTGTGAATAAAGCATTGGAGACAAGATCCTCCTAGTCCAAGATCTCTCATTTTGCAGTACTGATGCATTACATACACACCAAGTCCACAAAGTGGGATCATTAATGAACTGACAAAATAGCCTAGAAGTTCTCTTCAAACACTCTATTCATTTTGGGGTGAAGGGCGAGTGAAGAAGCGTCCAAATATTTAACAGTTTTATGAAAAGAAGGGTTCTCCCTCTTCCAGGAGATCAGTGCACTTCTAAAGGGAATGTATTTGATATGTATTATGTTGGGTTGGGTTGCTAGGCACTCAACTGTGTTTAATACTTATTATTATTATTTATTTATGTAACTCACTCCTCCCCACCAAGAGGATTGGGGTATTGAATAAACAATGAAAATACGGTACAATTAAAGCAGCATTAAAGCAGGAAAATGAAATATTGAAGAGTTAATTGAACAGAGTCATCATCTCTAAGAGTATGGGGTGTCTTAAATGGGGCATACAGTGATCAAGAGAAAAATACAACCTCTGAAAAAAATGAGCATTATGGGCATTTTTATATAAAAGGGGGGAGGAGATATGGGTAGCATATGTGTGGATGATGCGTGTCCTACACCCTAGAAATAGACAAAGCAAAAGCTCGATCACCCACTCTTACATGCAGTGGATGAATTCCTAAAAGGGCCGTGACCTTCTTTTCCTCCATACTTCTTGAACACTAAATCACACATATTTATGATTTAAAACAAACTCACATTCAGGCAAATTTTGACAGGATTGTTTGTGACATATTCAAGGAAAATGCATTACTCTCGAAATACAAGTGGCAAAAGAAATGAACCAGGAAGACTTCTGCTTATCACACTGGAGGATTTCACTTAAGGTATGAAATTCAGTAGATAGAGAAACCTTGCATACATATAGATAAAAAAATGTGATTTGAATGTGATTAGGTAACCTCAGGATAGCAGAGATTCTGCAGTGCTCTAGAGAAATATATAGTAGTCAGCTAGTGTTTAGTAAGTTTCATAAAGTTGGAAATTTTGCAAACCAATCAGCTGTTTTTTGTGTAGCAAAATTAGCTTCAGTTTAAGGACTTATTTAACTTTTGAAATTTACAATCTTTCTCTTGATCCCCGAAAGTTCAAATATTTCAAAACATGTTTTTCTTTTCTAGAGCATGTATTAGAAACAGGGCTGTGTAGGATATTATTCTCCCAATGTTTGAGATTTCAAAAATTTTTCCCACCCTGACAGAATGAAAAGTCAAAATCCTGAAAATGTTCACAAACTGACAAGCCAAAAAATAATTGGTTTAGGTCAATTGAAAAGTTTTATTTTTACAATTTCAAAACTTTTTGTTTCAACTTTGACTTTTTTCTTCTTCTTCAACCTTTAGTTAAATTTTGAAACAAAAAAAGTCATTTTGAACCAAAAAACCCACAACGTTTTTGCTTTGAAAATGTCAAAATGGAATGTTTCAACAATTTCAAAATATTTTTTCTTCCTATATTTTTTCAAGTCTGGAAATTCATCAAAACCAATTATTTCCTATGAATAGTTTTGATGTGAAGAATCAGCATTTTGGGCAAAAAACTTTGTTGAAAATTTTTTGACTGTCTCTAATAAGGAAGACAATGAAAGATTAATTGAAAAGCTAGGCACACCAAAATGCATGCTCTGTATAGGCTAATCCAAATTCCATTGAAATAAATTGAAAGCATTGACTTCGATAAGAGATGGATCAGGCTCTTTCTGGATCCAGGATATATACAATATATTGTACTGTATTGTTTTACATTAGAATTTGTCTTTATCCCTCCTCTACTTCTTTTCTTCACTCATCTGTGTATTCTCATTCTTCACTTTCTCTGCTCTCTACTCCACTCTTCAAAGTCTCTTCTAAGTAGAGTGGAAACCCAATTACATTTGAATTCAAATAAAAGTTTTGAAGTTCTCAAAGTTTTGAGTGGGTTTAAAATTAGGTAGAATGAGTTTACCCAGCCTTAGCCCTTAAATCTTAATTATCCCTTAATTTTATTGCTGGTCACCTTGACTGTTTGTTTAATTTGATACATTTCTCTGAACCTTTACCATTTGTATCAAAAACTGTACAATTCCGTTAAGATAGGAAAATATGTTGTGGAGATGGTCTACGAAGAGACATTCAGCAAGCTAGAGTTATTTCTTAGATGCAAGCCCTTGATAATCTCCACAAAGTATTGTACATATTGTGGAATCAAAGGAGAAAGTGGAAAGTGGAACTATGTCATTTGATATGAAAAGGCTTTTGATAGAGTTGAGTTAGCCTATTTATTAACACTGTAGGGAAGTCTGGAACACTGTAGTTCTTATTGTCCAAAAAGTAGTAATTATAACTGATAACCATCCAAAGCATAAAGTACAAACAAGGGCTTAATATCCTACCAAGACAAAGTTCTTTATTATCTTCCTTATTATTTGCACTACCACTGAAACCTCTAGCAGTAGCTGTAAGGGGCAGAAAGCAGTATTAGAGTAGGAGACAAAACAGATCCTGGCTACCTTAAAATGCCACCTCTCCCCTCTATCTATCAGGATTGTATCCATTGTGGTGGTACCTAAGTGCCAACAAGATTACATGAAGTTAACAAGCAGGCTGAACATCTAATCTGTACTTTCCCTTAAAGCTTTGTGACATCTGAGATCGGCAAAGGCCTTTCTATTACCAGCACCAAGATTTAAACTCTATGAGAAAAGGCATTTTTGGTGGAGGGTCCTCAGCTCAAAACCTGTACCTCTTTGTGGTCTCCCAGAGTCCGTGTTCGTTGATCTTCAGGGCATGCTGAAAGGTCCATCTGTTTATTGGACCTTTGCCTGCGTAAGGAGTTAGTTAGAAGATATTTTGTATTTTTAAAAGCCTTGTTAAGAGCTTAGTTAAGGAGGCATTTTGAATTTTCTACCTGTGGTAATGGTGGTTAGTAACTATTTGTGCCTAGAGAGCTTGCTGCCAATTGTTGACTGTATGTTGTAAATTATTTTCATTACAATTTTAAAGATGTCAATATGCCCAGAGGCTCAGGAAGCAGATTCCTGTTTTATACATATGAATATAACTAAGTAAATAATTTATTTCTGTATGCAGATTTTTTCATACTAATTTTTGTATGGTCCCAAAGCAATAACATGGGTGGAGAGGGAGAGAAGTTTAACTGGATCAGCAGACCACGCAGCTTATTTACTCTTCTCTGTAACAGAACTTCAAAGTAATACTCAAGTGATTCAGTATACTTAGCAATCCTGCAATAGAGAGTTTAGAACAGCGAGTTCCTTTCTTAGACTGAGTGTTTGAAATAATTCCTCATGTTCCCGAACACAGGTTATTATATTCAGGGAGGGCTGGAGTCAGAAGAATATTGCCGCCACAGCAGATTTAGTTAATATATGTGTAGTATTTATGAACTAATTAAAATAAAACAAAAAACTCACTACAATTTTCAGAATTTGTTTTGAGCATTTTGGCCCTCAGGCACGGGCTCCATGTTGGTGAAAAAATCTGCTCATGCAGTTCGGATTGCAGAATCAGGGTCTAAAAGTGATTTTTACAACATTTCAAATAATTAGAAATATATAGAAATATATAGAAAGTTGCCATAATTAAAAGGAAGATCCAAACTCAAAACACCGGGAGTATTTTTGAGCTAAAATTAGACACATTATGCCTTTCCTGGTTTGTACTTCTCAACCTAATCTCAATTTTCCTAGCTCCTTATTCTTACAGAATGCCTATCATCTCTCGAAATGAAAAAATAACTGCATGTTACCAGACATCTGAGATAACAAAAAGGCCACCTTTATTTTAAAAGATAAGAAAAATAATTAAAGAGCTATGGTACTCAATCAATTGTTATTTATTTGTATTGCAGTAATGCCTGGGGTGCCAATCACAGATTAAAAATGTTGTGCATAGGTTTGTACTCTAAGCTATCCAAGATAACAAAAGTTCAGCTCAGATTGTTGCATAAAAATTTTGTAGAACAAGATATAAAAAGGAGACAGACAGACTGAATTAGTCCAAACAAAAAGATCTTCTGATACAAACCAAAGACTGCATTGAGTTCATGACTGGTAAACAAGAGGAATGCAATCAGAAATTAATGGACCAATAGAGGCTTATCAAAAAACAATCCTAATAGAATCACAGAATTATAAACATATAGGGCTGGAAGGGAGTTGGAGAGGTCAGGAGGCAGGAGCAAGTAAACCTAGACCATCTCTGACAGGTGTTTGTCTAACCTGTTCTTAAAAACCTCCAATGATGGGGATTCCACAACCTTGCTTGGTGACCTGTTCCAGTGTTTAAGTATCCTTCTAGTTAGAAAGTTTTTCTTAATATCTAACCTATATATCTCTGGCTGCAAATTAAGCCCAATACTTCTTGTCTTCTCTCCCATGGACAAGGAGAACAATTGATCACAGTCCTCTTACACGAGCCCTTAACATATTTGAAGACTGTTCCTAGGTCCCCTCTCAATCTTCTCAAGATTAAACAAACAGTTTTGTTAATCTTTCCTCATAGGTCAGGTTTTCCAAACCTTTTATTACTTTGTTACTGTCCTCTAGACTCTCTCTAATTTGTCCACATCCTTCTTCAACTGTGGCACCCAGCACAGGACACAGTAGCACAGCTGAGACCTCACCAGTGCTGAGTAAAGCAGGACAATTACCACACGTGTCTTACATTCAACATCCATGTTAATACACCCCACAGTGATATTAGCATTTTTTGTAACTGCATCACATTGATGACCCATATTCAATTTGCGATCCACAATAACCTTCAGAACCTATTCAGCCTAGTCAGTTATTCCCCATTTTGTAGCTATGCATTTGATTTTTCCTTCCTAAGTGTTGTACTTTGCACTTATTTGTATTGAATTTCATCTTGCTGATTTCAGAGCAATTCCCCAATTTCTCAAGGTCATTTTGAATTCTAATTCAGTTCTCCAAAATGGTAGAAACTCATCCCAGCATTGTCTCATCTGCAAATTTTGTAAGCATAATCTCCAATCTATTATCCAAGTCATTGATTAAAATGTTGAACAGTACTGAACCCAGGACAGACCCCTGCAGGACCATGCTAGATATATATCTTCAGTTTGACAGCAAAGCACTGATAACTATCTTTCTGAGTATGCTTTTTCCACCGGTTTTGCACCCATCTTATAATAATTTTATCTCAACCATATTTTCCTAGTTTGCTTATGTGAATGTCATGTGGGACAGTGTCAACAAGTCTTACCAAAAACAAAATATATCATGTCTCCTGCTTCCCCTCAATCCAGTGGTGGATTAGCACTGGGTCAATGGGGCCCAGGCCCGGGGCCCTGGCCAATTGGGGGTCCCCAGAAAAATGGGCGCCTCCACTCCCTAACCTGCTCTGCCCACCTGGCGCTCCTGCCAGGGAGTGTGGTTAGGGTTCGGGGGCTTGCCCCACTCCACTAGCCCGGCACTCCTACTGGGGAGCATGGGAAGCCCCCCGTCCCAACCCTGCTCCACGGGAGTGGAGCAAGCCCCCACGCCCTGACCTCACTCCCCCCGCCCCCAGTAGGAGCACCAGGCTCCTCAGCAGGAGCGCCAGGAGGTGGGGTGGGGGAGAACTGCAGGCGGAAGGGGTGGGGAGGGGGCCCCCCACTTACTTTGGCCCAGGGCCCCACAAAATGCTAATCTGCCTCTGCCTCAATCCATTAGGCCAATAATCATCAAAGAAGGAAATTAGGTTATTTTGACATGATTTCTTGACAAATCCATGCTGGCTATTACTTATTACCCTATTATCCTCTAAGTGATTACTGACTGATCATTTCATAATTTGTTCCAGCTGACTGGTTTATAATTCTCTGGGTCCTCTTTCTTCCCCTTTTTAAAGATAGGTACTCTATTTGCCCTTTTCCAGTCCTCTGGAACCTCACCCATCCTCCAGGAGCTCTCAAAGACAATGGCTAATGGTTCCAAGATTACTTAAGAAACTAGCTGAAGCACCCTAGGGTGAATTGCATTAGGCCCTGCCACCATGAACAAATCTAATTTACTTAAATATTCCTTAACCTGTCATTTTCCTATTTTGGCTTGCATTCCTTCCCCTTGTTAATATTAATTGTTTTAAGTATCTGGTCATCATTAACCTTTTCAGTGATGACTCAAACAAACTAGCCATTAAACACTTCAGACTTCATCGTTGTATATAAGACATGGGAGGTAATTGTCCTGCTCTATTCAGCACTAGTGAGGGCTCAACTGTGCTATTGTGTCCTGCTCTGAGTGCCACACTTGAAGAAGAATGTGGACAAATTAGAGAATCTAATTCTGGATGTCATCTATTATTAGCTCTCCCTCTCTGCTATGTAGAGGACCTACAGTTTCCTTCTTCCCTTTCCTTCCGTCTTTCTCTAAAGTATGTATAGAACCTTACTTATCTTATTGCCTTTTATGTTGCTTACTAGGTGTAATTCTTTTTTGCCTTAGCCTTTCTGATTTTTTCCCTACATGCTTGTGTTAATCTTTTGTACTCATGCTTAGCAATTTGTCTATGTTTCCATTTTTTTGTAGGATTCCTTTTTGATTTTCTGGTAATTAAGAACTCCTGATGGAGCCATATGGGCATCTTACTACTGTATTCTTCCCATCTTTCCTTCCCAATGGGATAGTTTGCTATAGCATCTTTAAAATTGTCTCTGGGGACTGCCAGCTCTCCTGAAATCCCTTTTCCCTTAGATTTTCTTCTAATGGGAGCACAATATAATGAGTGGAATGGCTATTCTGCCCATTACCCCCTTTTGGAGGTCCTTAAATAAAGAGACTTTGGGGAGTATCAAAATTCCAGATGGAGATAGTTGGACTGGAAGAAAAGATCTTTACAAATAGGGCTGCCACCCCACCATCTCCTAGGACACCACTGGGCTTTCATCATCCTAGTCTTGAGAGATGTTCTGACCAGACCAGGCCAGAGAGAGGGAACCAATGACATTGTCATTGCTATCTCCTCTGCTGTTGGCTAAATCCTGAATATCACCTGGAATGTGAGCTGTGGGTTCTTGTTCTTACCCCCTCCTCATGTATAGTCTCCCCTCCCCACCCTATTTCTTCTCTTTTCTCTCTCTCTCTCTCTCTCTCTCTCTTTTTTGCCTCCGGTTTAATAGGACTCTTGCTTAGCCAGTCAAGACAACTGCATCTTTTGCAACACTGCTGTGTCCCCATGACCAGAGAGCGAGCTAAAAACAATACCCTAAACAGTCCGATGCTGGTAAATGTTTGAGAGGTGCCTGAGTGGCTAAGAAGAGTATGTGCTGTGCTAATATCTCTACAGCAGCCAGATGGCAAGTCAGAGTCAGCACCAGACACAGAAGCTTTATTTTCTATCTTTATTATTCTTTTCTCTCCCCTTTTTTGTGTTTGTCCTGTTTAGTTTTAAAGAAAACAAGATCAGAGTTTAACAGCAGCAGCAGCAACAGCTACAGCCCATCTCAATGAACTTTTTCTCTCTTCCCCCAAATAGAACAGTTATTACCATCTGTAATACCAGGGGATTTTCCCTGTAAAAGCTCTCCATATCTACAGGGAAAGGGGGTAAGGGATATTGTTAAAGTAAAAGTCTTATTTAATAATTCACATTTTAAATGATTTAACTGTTTTTCCTTCTTTTTCTGTATCTTTAATACAAGGTTATAAAAAATTTAATGGTCATTGTTGCCATGGGATTTAGTAGGCTGAGGTCTCTGTATTCAAAACCCTGAACATTGTTTAACTGCTTAGTGACGTACCGTGATAGGGTCACATTAATACCTTTGACTCTCTGGGCCTATTTATTCCATCAAAATTAACACAACAGGACCCCATTGTGCCAGGCACTGCCCAAATATGACAAAAAGACCATTACTGCCCACAAAGACAATCTAAGTATAAAACAAGAGATAACAGGTGAACACAGACAGACACAAGGAATACAGGGAGCACAAGGTAACAATAGGAGTTTTGTTACCTTATGTAAGAGAGGGGAAAAGGAGACTAGTCAGGATTAGTGAAAAGCATCTAACTTTTTTTTCTTTCTTTTTGGCAGCTAGAGAACTGGTGATTTCACTTAGAATTAATGATTTTGCAGATGTCTTTGGATTGCATGTATAGAAGATAACATGGCAGGAGAAAGAAGAAACAGAAACAAACACATTATCACTGTGCAACATACCACGTCTGACTTATTTCTATTTTTACACTGTTTAGTTCCTTCATTTTTTATCCATGACAGATTTTAAATTATTTTTCATGAGATTGTGTTAGCCTTTTTTACTGGACCTTAATTTTATAAAGCCAAAATTTGCTACTTTTTTCTTCCCACTATCTTTCCCTTTTTCCAATATCATGCTATATTTACCAAAGTATATTCAACAAAATACAACAGAGATTACAGAGCATCAACATCCCTCACTCATCTAACAGATTAACACTGCACTGATGGCAATTATCTTTGAAAACTCGTGGCAATCGGGGGGAGGTCCCGGACGATTGGAAAAAGGGCCCATCTTTAAAAAAGGGAAGAAGGAGAAGACGGGGAACTATAGACTGGTCAGCCTCACCTCAGTCCCTGGAAAAATCATGGAGCAGGTCCTCCAGGAAACCATTTTGAAGCACTTGGAGGAGAGGAAGGTGATCAGGAACAGTTAACATGGATTCACCAAGGTCAAGTCATGCCTGACCAACCTGATTGCCTTCTATGATGACATAACTGGCTCTGTGGATATGGGGAAAGCAGTGGACGTTATATACCTTGACATTAGCAAAACTTTTGATACGGTCTCCCACAGTATTCTTGCCAGCAAGTTAAAAAAGTATGAATTGTATGAATGGACTATAAGGTGGATAGAAAGTTGGCTAGATTGTCGGGCTCAAAGGGTAGCAATCAATGGCTCAATGTCTAGTTGGCAGCTGGTATCAAGCGGAGTGCCCCAGGGGTCGGTCCTGGAGCCGATTTTGTTCAACATCTTTATTAATGAACTGGATGATGGGATAGATTGCACCCTCAGCAAGTTCGCAGATGACACTAAGCTGGGGGGAGAGGGAGATATGCTGGAGGGTAGGGATAGGGTCCAGAGTGACCTCGACAAATTGGAGGATTGGGCCAAAAGAAATCTGATGTGGTTCAACAAGGACAAGTGCAGAGTCCTCCACTTAGGATGGAAGAATCCCATGCATCACTACAGGCTGGGGACCGACTGACTAAGCAGCAGTTCTGCAGAAAAGGACCTGGGGATTACAGTGGATGAGAAGCTGGATATGAGTCAGCAGTGTTCCCTTGTTGCCAAGAAGGCTAATGGCATATTGGGCTGCATTAGTAGGAGCACTGCCAGCAGATCGAGGGAAGTGATTATTCCGCTCTATTCGACACTGGTGAGGCCACATCTAGAGTACTGCATCCAGTTTTGGGCCCTCCACTACAGAAAGGATGTGGACAAATTGGAGAGAGTTCAGCGGAAGGCAACGAAAATGATCAGGGGGCTGGGGCACATGATCAGGGGGCTGGGGCATATGAGGAGAGGCTGAGGGAACTGGACTTGTTTAGTCTGCAGAAGAGAAGAGTGAGGAGGCATTTGATAGCAGCCTTCAACTACCTGAAGGGGGGTTCAAAAGAGGATGGAGCTTGGCTGTTCTCAGTGGTGGCAGATGACAGAACAAGGTGCAATGGTCACAAGTTGCAGTGGAGGAGGTGTAGGTTGGATATTAGGAAAAACTATTTCACTAGGAGGGTGGTGAAGAACTGGAATAGGTTACCTAGGGAGGTGGTGGAATCTCCATCCTTAGAGGTTTTTAAGGCCCGGCTTGACAAAGCCCTGGCTGGGATGATTTAGTTGGTGTTGGTCCTGCTTTGAGCAGGATGTTGGACTAGATGACCTCCTGAGGTCTCTTCCAACCCTAATCTTCTATGATTCTATGCACCCCCACAGAAATTATGGAAAAAACCACAGTGAGATCTATAATTTCTTCTGAGTTTGAAAAGTCTTTGTTCAACATTGTTTTAATCATGGACCTGAAACACTGTAAAACTACTAGCTAAATAAGGATGGTATATTTCATTCAGATATAACTTCATGTCTAACTGTAGTTAGTCAGCTTAGTTAGTCTAATGGGGAAATTATTCACCTATTGGCCCCTCTGGCTTTACTGTATTTTAAACCCTGGCCAACTGTCATTTTAAACATTTTTCCCAGCTGACTAACAGGGAAAAATCTCATAAATATGCAGCCACCTCTTCTGGAGTCAAAAACAGAATATGACTTCAAACAACAGCTTAGTTTTTTCTGGTGCCAATGGCAGTTGTCCAGTTGCCATACAGCCTATGACATTCCTACTGTGAGAACCCACTGGGTCCATAACGAGAGGAGGAGGAGAAGCCCAGACCTGAGAGGAGTTTCAACGTACTCTTATTGCCTTTCGGTAGCCAGCAAAAGTAGACATTTAAATTATCAACTAGTTCTCCAACTCCTGTCATCGATTGACAAAATTAGACCAGTATTTCAAGCTAACACACATTTGAGGTGGGGTAATTTTGCTATCCATATTCATATCCACAAAATAGAACACTCTGGCTTACAGTTGGTTTCAGAAATTTTATACTGCATCCTCTATTTTAAAAATTAAACTTGTTTACACTTTCAGAAGATTCTGGATAGTTCATTTTATTGCCAGTTCTTCTCCATAAGTAACAAGCTACTTTGTGAGTCCATAGAATGGACTGTTTCTCTGGAGTCCCAGAACTTATTCCCTACCCAACTATTCACAAGTACTGTACGTGAAGATACTTATAGTATTGCACCTGATCTTATTTCGAGTGGGTTGCTATTGACCTTGGGATTTAATGAGAAGCATTAATTTAAATCTGGAGCATCCCACACCTCAGAAAGGTATCAAGGGGAAAAATTAAAAATATAATAAAACTTTCCATTTTTAAAAACAGTGTTCTCATAATTCTTTATGAAGTTCTAGACAGAAGACTTTACGCTACTTATCAAAGCCATTTTGCTTGCACAGTGATGTCAAATTTCAGCTCTAGACACTGGTATTAGCAACGGCTAACCCACCACCCTTTGTAGCGTCTGGATTTTAAGGACATAGACCAATACTGACAATGGCCAGCCTGATCTTTGCTGTAAGAAAGTTTCCCAGTGGAGAAGACATTAGCATTGATTTTTCTCATCATATATTGTAATATGTTGCATCTCTAATTTCTACTGGAGTCAACCACAACAATTGCTCTGTACACAGGGCCGGCTCCAGGCACCAGCTGAGCAAGCTGTTGCTTGGGGCGGCAGATTGTTTGAGGCGGCATTCTGCCCAATCCTAGGGCGGCACAGCCGCTGTTTGTTTGTTTGTTTTTGTTTGTTTGTTTCGCTCCGGCCACCCTGTAGGGGGCGGCGGTGCGGAGAACCAGAGTGCCCTGCAGGGCAGTCCTCTTCCTTCCCTCCCCGCCGACCGGAGTGGAGCCCTCGCGGCAGCGCAGCGGGAGGGGCCGCATGGCAGCGCCCCTGCTGTAGCCCTGGCAGCCCCCTTCTCTCTCTCTCCCGCCTGCTCCCCGTTTTTTGCCGTTCTGCCGCCCCGTTTTTTTTTGTTTGTTTGTTTTGCTTGGGGTGGCCAAAAAGCCAGAGCCGGCCCTGTTTGTACAGTACACTGTTCTTATAACAAATAGATTGTTACAACATACTTCTAATACATTCATATGTGGGGGGTGCTGAGGAAGGAGGACTGAGGAAGGAAAAGATTGTGCATCAGCTATTCATTATACACAACAGTGTACAGGCTTTTCAAAGCAGGCTCCATTTTTCAGTTTAGTTCCACTTTTCTGACCCTCCTTTATTCTTATTCCAAGTTTTCTGTCAAGTGAAGTGGAAATTCATTAATACCTGGCCGCTAGGATATAATAGCAGGTTTCATTATCCAGTTCCACGCATCATAGCAAATCAATGTCTTAACTTTAAAATGTAAATCTCTTGCTCTGTGGCATAGTGAATTACCATACTAGCCATTTGCCTCTGATAATCTGGGTTCAAATCTGTGTTTAGTTATATGAATAAAAAGCTTGGTGATAGCATCCTAGTGCCTGATTCTAACTGTTCCTTCAGGCATAGGATGCCTCTACTTTTACTGTTTTCCTTCAGACACTTATTGATGCAGATCACTAACAACCCTAAGCTAAATAACCAGACAACAGATGAAATTACTACCGATCTGATCAGGATAGCTTAATACATTAAGACTTTTAAAACTGTCCCAGAACTTTCTTTTGTCTACAGATTCCAGGACTCTCCTTGGGTCTCATGCATGGAAGTTAAAGTTATAAACAATAAGTAGGGACATTTGGTGGGGAAAAATATAAATACACCTTTAGCTACATTGAAATGCAGGTGGATAGATAGATTTTTTTTTTTAAGTGGAACAGAATGAATGGAACTTCTCTCTCAAAAAATGATAACCTCTCACTATAAGTCTTGGGGATCAATAATTGTGCTTTATTGATAAGACTTTCAAATTTGCTTACAGTTTTTATTATTTTCATATTAGGTAAAACTGTAGAAGCTGCATTTTATTCAACATATTCACCTCTAAGAGCATTCAGATATTCATCAAAATGTTTCAGGTGTAGTTCAATTCTACACCTTTTCTATAATTAGAGCTGAGTGAAAGTTTTCTGGAAAATAATAAATTCAGCCTCTGAACTAAACAATTATTCACTCCAGCTCCATCTATAATACAGACTCCCTGAATAAACAGTATACTGTCTTTTTTTTTTTTTTGAGTGCCCTATCACATTAGTATTTTTACCAATGTAGACTCAGACTTTAGGGCCAAAAAGGACCATCACAATCATCTAGTCTGACCTCCTGCACATTGCCTTTTCTTTTTATTGATTTTTGTGCAAGTTAAAGCTTCTGCAATAAAAACTGAAAACTCCATGAACTAAATACTGCTTATACAATCACAGTTCATCTGAAGAACGCTAAATTTGATCTATTCATACTAGGTGAGTCCAAGAAGGCAATTGCTGTTGCTTCTAGCTGACTTTTATCTCTGCCATAAAGAGAATAGGACAACAGCTCATATTTCCATGTTTTAATGAGATCCACAAAGTTAATAAAAAAAACTGTGTAGAAGAACCTTTCAGCAATAAAATGTGTAACAATCTATTCCCAGCCCTAAATGTGTTTTCTTGTAAAAGGTGCACTGTGAATTCACCCACATCCCAGCCCTTTGATCACTTGCATGTCAACACCTTCTGTGATCAGAAGTCAAATCTCCAAGATATTTATTCTTCAAAAAACATCACATCTGTAACTTGTGCATGTATTACTGCTTACAGTGTGCATATCTGCTCTTTACTTCCAGTGTTGTCTTCTTTTAATAACTCACCTTAAACAGTGAACTTTAAAAAAAAAAAAAAAAAAACCCTCTAATTAAATATTTTACTCTCACTTTTAGGAGGAGATACTGTAACTTTTCAAGTTGTACTTTTTATACTAAAGCATTTAAGGAAAAACACTAATTTAGGGCCTGAAAACACTTACACATGCAAGTAATTTTATTCATGTGCGTGACTTCAGCAGAATTGCTCACATGAGTAAAGAACCAGGCCCTTAAGGACCATTGTGGCAGCCCTTCATCACATGATTAGTTTCACTGGATTAGGGACTGCAAGTAGGGGTGAAAATAACTTAAAGGACTTACCAGTACACAGGGTGGCCGAGGTCCTGGGCAAGGTGGGGGGAGGCAGCTCTGGGCCCCCAGAAGGGGCGTGGCCTCGGGTAGAAGGGGCAGGGCCTCGGGCGGAATGGGCGGGGATGCAGCCAGACTCTCCCAGCCAGCTCTTCAGCACTGTCCAGCCTGCACCACCCAGGGCTCCGGCAGCAATTGAAAGGGCCCGGGGCTCTGGCCGCTGGCGCTGTAGCAGTAGCAGCGGCTGGAAGCCCCGGGCCCTTTCAATCACCGCCGGAGCCCCAGGGGAGTAGCGGCTGGGAGCCCCGGGCTTCTTCCCCTCAGCGACCAGCAGCCCTGCCAGTATGGTCGGCTGTGTACCGGTGGCCACTTTCTTACCAGTACACAGTACTGGACCGTACCAGCTTACTTTCACTTCTGAGTGCAAGACTGAACCCCATGTATCCCACCAAACCAGCAGTCTAAGAGTGTGGTTTAAAATCAAAAGTCCACTGAAAACCTAACATGGTGGTTGGTTCAATTCATTGGTCATTAATTCCACACAATTTAACATTGCTGTCTTCCTCTCCTTCCCCCCGTACACACATACACACAATTGGCTACTGGGTGAGCATAGAGATTTCTTACACCTACAGGCATGTGACCTTCCAAATTGTTTTTTTTTTTAATGGGAAGTTAGTACAGGGAATCATGGTGACAGTTATAGCAATTTCCTGGACAAACCTTACTGAATTAAGTTAACATATTTTAGGAGCTCATTGTACTAAAAATGCAGATGTTTATGTCTTATTGTGGGATTGTATTTAACTTGTCTAGGACACCTGACTAATGAAAACCTTGGGAAGTGTTGCGAGCTTCAAAGGAACCTATTAACAATAGATTAAGACAAGAATGAATTTTTAAAAATTAACTGCATTTCCTAAGAAATTTCTAGGGTTCTAGGAGGTGTATGTAAATGAACCTCATCTGGTTATGCAAGAATTCAGCCTTTTGAAGCTTCATCCTGAGAGGGGGACCTTTGTCTGACTGATTACCTATTCATGGTTGTTTCAAAGACCCAAACGGGATAAAAAAGTGATTTATAGAGCCATAAGGGGGCTGGTTCTGAGCTGAAGCTGTTATGAACTGGTGACCACAAAAAACCTGTGAGGGGTATGAACGTGTGTGGTTCACCAGCCAGAGCCCTTGTTGGAATGAGGGGATGATATCTGGTAAGCTTTTTAGTATGCATGTACGTTCTTTTACTGTTTTAATATGTTTTCTCTGTAATGCTTTCACCTTAATAAATGTCCTTACTCATAAAGAGCTGTGTGATAACTGTGGCAATTACACTGTTTGCCATCTCTGAGGAGAGAAATGAAGCAGGCCTGATTAGGCAGACTGTCTTGTGCTGGGGAGGTCACAGCCTGAAAATACCCTAGTCAGAAGGGAGAGAGAGATGTCTCTCCACCCAAGAGAGGCAACGGCTGGGAAGCCTAGAGTGGGTGCTGTTGCTGGCCTATAGAGAGGAAATACAGATGCAGTTTCCCTGAACTGTGACAATCAAATGCCTGAATTCCACACTTTACCGCTAGACCTGCAAATGAATGGAATGTTTTTTGGTCTTGGTACCACAGTGACCTTCACAATCACAAATGTCCATTCACTTAAGAAAAACTTGTGGGACTAATTAACACGAAATAATGGAAATACATAACACGAGCTTCTCCAGTCTCACTGACAAATCTAGCAAGTACCATCTTAGAATCACACAACATGTCCTGACAGCATTACATATTTCACAATTCAAATAACTATAAGAGTTTGACTTTTTTTTTAATATGTACTTTGCATGCTCCTCTCCTTACAAAATATCCTTCACATTGAATTTTACACAACTTTTTTTTCCCCTTGGAATTGTTTATGCCAGAAGTCCTGACCTTCAGGGATTCCAAATCCCAACCTTGTCACATACACAGACAAAACTGATGACTAATTGAAGATTTTCTAATTTGTTCCAATCAAGATTTGCACAGCCATACTGTGGGACCATGGGAACTCCTTTTAACTTCCTCTCTAATTAATATATTCTATTTTTGTATTGGTGCCAGTGAAACCATGAAGAACTGTTACATCATGCAATTTACTTTTCTGGTATTCCAAAAAGCATTAATCAAAAATCAGTGGATTTTTAAAAGTAGTACTGCACCCTATACGCCAGGAAAGGCAGAACAAAGGACATACTTTTTTCTAACCACATGAACTGGCATATATGACTGCCTTTGCTGAGGATACTTCCTGGATTGAGTTTAGATGTGGTTTCTTGACTTACCTCAGAAATGACACCATCACGTTATTCAGCTTTTATTATTTTGCTGATTATCTGTATTGCCCCCAAAACTGGCTAGGTACATACAAGGGCTGATATACACTTTGGGGATCAGTAACGTGGGCAAGGACAGAGGAGCTCTTAACACAGACAGTGCCAGAGCGGACACCAGCCTCCCTGTCAATGGACTCCCAGTGCAATTTCTTCCTCTTCTGGGATGGCGCCAATAACTCTAGCACCAAAGCCTCATCACTGCTTCTTTTTACTTGCCCTTGTGTTTGAGGGCAGCTGATTCCATCACTGAAGCATCCTCAGGTGAGGACCTGATCAAGGATTAGAAACCAGTGCCAAAGAGAGCTGTACACCAACAGCCTCATGCTGCACTACCAAGATCTTCAGAGTTGAACAAGTTCCTGGCACTTAGAGAATATCTGCATTGGCTTGTTCCAATGGAACAAAGGTCTTTAGTTCACATGCAGCCTATAACATATACACACAGGTAGGTGCCCATTTTACTACCTGATTTCTTGGGTACCTAAGAATCTCTTTGTATGGTTAAAGGGTCAGCAAGCAACAAATACCTAGAGGCCATAATTGGCCTCAGGATCAAATCTCATCAAACTAAAGGGTCATCTTTTAAGAACATAAGAACGGCCGTACCGGGTCAGACCATTGGTCCATCTAGCCCAGTATCCTGTCTACCGACAGTGGCCAATGCCAGGTGTCCCAGAGGGAGTGAACCTAACAGGCAATGATCAAGTGATCTCTCTCCTGCCATCTATCTCCACCCTCTGACAAACAGAGGATAGGGACACCATTCCTTACCCATCCTGGCTAATAGCCATTAATGGACTTAACCTACATGAATTTATCCAGTTCTCTTTTAAACCCTGTTATAGTCCTAGCCTTCACAACCTCCTCAGGTAAGGAGTTCCACAAGTTGACTGTGTGCTGTGTGAAGAAGAACTTCCTTTTATTTGTTTTAAACCTGCTGCCTATTAATTTCATTTGGTGACCCCTAGTTCTTTTATTATGGGAATAAGTAAGTAACTTTTCCTTATCTACTTTCTCCACATCACTCATGATTTTATATACCTCTATCATATCCCCCCTTAGTCTCCTCTTTTCCAAGCTGAAAAGTCCTAGCCTCTTTAATCTCTCCTCATATGGGACCCATTCCAAACACCTAATCATTTTAGTTGCCCTTCTCTGAACCTTTTCTAGCGCCAGTATATCTTTTTTGAGATGAGGAGACCACATCTGTACGCAGTATTCAAGATGTGGGCGTACCATTGATTTATATAAGGGCAATAATATATTCTCCATCTTATTATCTATCCCCTTTTTAATTATTCCTAACATCCTGTTTGCTTTTTTGACTGCCTCTGCACACTGCGTGGACATCTTCAGAGAACTATCTCCGATGACTCCAAGATCTTTTTCCTGATTTGTTGTAGCTAAATTAGCCCCCATCATATTGTATGTATAGTTGGGGTTATTTTTTCCAATGTGCATTACTTTACATTTATCCACATTAAATTTCATTTGCCATTTTGTTGCCCAGTCACTTAGTTTTGTGAGATCTTTTTGAAGTTCTTCACAGTCTGCTTTGGTCTTAACTATCTTGAGCAGTTTAGTATCATCTGCAAACTTTGCCGCCTCATTGTTTACCCCTTTCTCCAGATCATTTATGAATAAGTTTAATAGGATTGGCCCTAGGATAGACCCTGGGGGAACACCACTAGTTACCCCCTCCATTCTGAGAATTTACCATTAATTTCTACCCTTTGTTCCCTGTCTTTTAACCAGTTCTCAATCCATGAAAGGACATTCCCTTTTATCCCATGACAACTTAATTTACATAAAAGCCTTTGGTGAGGAACCTTGTCAAAGGCTTTCTGGAAATCTAAGTACACTATGTCCACTGGATCCCCCATGTTTGTTGACCCCTTCAAAGAACTCCAATAGATTAGTAAGACACGATTTCCCTTTACAGAAACCATGTTGACTTTTGCCCAACAATTTATGTTCGTCTATGTGTCTGACAATTTTATTCTTTACTATTGTTTCGACTAATTTGCCCGGTACCGACGTTAGACTTAACCGTCTATAATTGCCGGGATCACCTCTAGAGCCCTTTTTAAATATTGGCGTTACATTATCTATCTTCCAGTCGTTGGGTACAGAAGCCGATTTAAAGGACAGGTTACAAACCCTAGTTAATAGTTCCACAATTTCACGTTTGAGTTCTTTCAGAACTCTTGGGTGAATGCCATCTGGTCCCGGTGACTTGTTAATGTTAAGTTTATCAATTAATTCCAAAACCTCCTCTAGTGACACTTCAATCTGTGATAGTTCCTCAGATTTGTCACCTACAAAAGCCGGCTCAGGTTTAGGAATCTCCCTAACATCCTCAGCCGTGAAGACTGAAGCAAAGAATTTGTTTAGTTTCTGCACAATTACTTTATCATCTTTAAGCGCTCATTTTGTATCTCGATCATCCAGGGGCCCCACTGGTTGTTAAGCAGGCTTCCTACTTCTGATGTGCTTAAAAACATTTTGTTATTATCTTTGGAGTTTTTGGCTAGCCGCTCTTCAAACTCCTCTTTGGCTTTTCTTATTACATTTTTACACTTAATTTGGCAGTGTTTATGCTCCTTTCTATTTACCTCACTAGGATTTGACTTCCACTCTTTAAAAGATGCCTTTTTATCTCTCACTGCTTCTTTTACATGATTGTTAAGCCATGGTGGCTCTTTTTTAGTTCTTTTACTGTGTTTCTTAATTTGGGGTATACATTGAAGTTGGGCCTCTATTATGGTGTCTTTAAAAAGCGTCCATGCAGCTTGCAGAGATTTCACTTTAGTCACTATACCTTTTAATTTCTGTTTAACTAACCCCCTCACTTTTGCATAGTTACCCTTTTTGAAATTAAATGCCACAGTGTTGGGCTGTTGAGGTGTTCTTCCCACCACAGGGATATTAAATGTTATTATATTATGGTCACTATTTCTAAGCGGTCCTGTTATAGTTACCTCTTGGACCAGCTCCTGCGCTCCACTCAGGACTAAATCAAGAGTTGCCTCTCCCCTTGTGGGTTCCCGTACCAGCTGCTCCAAGAAGCAGTCATTTAAAGTATCGAGAAATTTTGTCTCTGCATTTCGTCCTGAGGTGACATGTTCCCAGTCAATATGGGGATAATTGAAATCCCCCACTATTATTGAGTTCTTAATTTTGATAGCCTCTCTAATTTCCCTTAGCATTTCATCATCAATATCACTGCCCTGGTCAGGTGGTCGATAATCGATCCCTAATGTTATATTCTTATTAGAGCATGAAATTACTATCTATAGAGATTCTATGGAACATGTGGATTCACTTAAGATTTTTACTTCATTTGATTCTACATTTTCTTTCACATATAGTGCCACCTCCCTCCCCCCACGAATGACCTGTTCTGTCCTTCCGATATATTTTGTACCCCGGAATGATTGTGTCTCATTGATTGTCCTCAGTCTACCAGGTTTCTGTGATACCTATTATATCAATATCCTCTTTTATCATGAGGCACTCTAGTTCACCCATCTTATTATTTGGACTTCTAGCATTTGTGTACAAGCACTTTAAAAACTTGTCACTGTTTATTTGTCTGCCCTTTTCTGATGTGTCCGATTCTTTATGTGAATGTTTCTCGTCTGATCTGGCCCTTACATTATCCCCTTCCAACCTCTGCTCCTGACTAGAACCTAGAGAATCTCTATCAATATCCTCTAAGAGAAGTCTCTGTCCGATCACCATGCTCCTCTGCAGCAGTCGGCTTTCCCCCATCTCCTAGTTTAAAAACTGCTCTGCAACCTTTTTAATGTTAGTATGTCCCCACTCTGGCTTCTACATGGAGGCGTGGCCAGGCGGCTCTGTGTGCTGCCCCATCTGCAGGTGCGCCCCTACAGCTCCCATTGGCCACGGAGCCTGCACCCCTAACCTCCTCCCATGCCCCAACCCCCTACCCAAGCCCTGATCCCCCTTCCTCCCTCCGAACCCCTCGATCCAAGCCCAGAGCACACTCCTGCACCCCAAATCTCTCATCCCCAGCCCCACCACAGAGCCCGTACCCACAGCTGGAGCCCTCACACTCCCATCGTATCCCAACCCCCTGCCCCAGCCCTGATCCCCCTCCTGCCCTCCGAACCCCTCATTTCTGGCCCCACCCCAGAGCCACATCCCCAGCTGGAGTCCTCACCCCCTCC
This sequence comes from Trachemys scripta elegans, assembly GCF_013100865.1. Lineage (NCBI taxonomy): Eukaryota > Metazoa > Chordata > Testudines > Emydidae > Trachemys > Trachemys scripta. The sequence continues at coordinate 33,235,846 of NC_048299.1, forward strand.
CACACTCCCTCCCACCTGAGCCAGCCCAGTGAAAATGAGCTAGTGGGTGAGGGTGGGGAGAGCAAGCGACAGAGGGAGGGGGGATGGAGTGAGCAGGGGCATGGTCTTGGAGAAGGGGTGGGGCATGAGTGGGGTCTCGAAGGATGGGCGGAGCAGGGGCGGGGCAAGGGTGTTCGGGTTTGTGCAAGTAGAAAGTTGGCAACCCTACCTCTGGCTCACTCATTGGCTCTGGCATTCAGCTTCCGATCCCCAGCTCTGACCCTTGTCTTTGCTCTCGATCATGCCCCCTGGGTGTCCCACAACTCTGATTCTTGACTTTGGCTCAACTCCTCTTTGCTCTAAACTCCAGGCCTGGTCATGCCCATGGCTCCAACCATTAGACATGCTGCCCGTGTCTCAGTCGGACAGTTTGAGTAGCCCAAAAGAGAAGACTGAAGATCGGGCTCACCTGTGAGGTTGATCCCATTAAGGCCTCCTTCTTCTGAAACAATGCTGACTCCTATTTAGACTACAACCCCTGTTTCCCATTGATCAGGCCTGACTGGGGCTCATTATCAGCCTGTAAACCAGGAGGCTCTGGCCTGGGCAAGTCTCCTCCTGGAGACTTCCAACACCTTCCTTTTGGAATTCATCCAAGCTCCGGCTATTGTTTTTGATGACCCAAATCATACGCACTCTACCGAGAGTGCACTTCAGAACCTGTGCCCGGGGAATAGACCAGTCACCAGGTTCACCACGGAATTCCAGAACTTAGTGGCCAACACTACATGGAACAAAGCAGCGCAGCTCTATCATTTTCCGCCTGGCTTGAATGAAGAAATCAAGGGTGACTTGGTAGGGGTAGAGTCACTGTCTGACCTAGTCAGGCTGTGCATCAGCATTGATGACTGCCTGGCTTAAAGCCAACTATAAAGGGAATCCAGTTTTCAACCCCCCACTGGCTGACCTGATTCAACCCTGCCTTGCTGATGCAAAAATCAACAGCAATTCGCATTAGACTTACACTTATGTTGCCAAAAACTTGGACATTACATACAGGGTGCCCCAGTAAGACTTGTGTCATGCCTCAGTCAGGAAAGCTGCTTTTGTCAAACAGTACCCTGGTCATGTCAGCCAATAAGCCAGCCACTACTCTCCAATTTCCTGTTTGGCAACAACATCCTGCCATATCTAAGGTTAAGCTGAGGATGTTGGCTTCCAACAACTTCATGGACCTAGATTTTGCCCAGATCCATAATGTTCCCACTCAGCATAAGAGCATCCCAGATTTGCTTGACTCCACTGATGGGCCCTCCCTGTCCTCTAGCCAGTTACTCACCAAATGACACCACTGTATGGTAGGAAGTGCCTTTACATTCCAGAAGGTCTGTCAGGACTCAAATGTTAAGAATGTGCCGTACCACACAAGCTGCCAGCCCTTTAGGCCACAGTTAAGACTCAAGTATCAGAGGGGTAGCCATGTTAGTCTGAATCTGTAAAAAGCAACAGAGGGTCCTGTGGCACCTTTAAGACTAACAGAAGTATTGGAGCATAAGCTTTCGTGGGTGAATGCCCACTTCATCAGATGCAAGTGTATTAATTGCGTCTAATGAAGTGGACATTCACCCATGAAAGCTAATGCTCCAATATTTCTGTTAGTCTTAAAGGTGCCACAGGACCCTCTGTTGCTAGTTAAGACTCAGAACTTGATGCTATGAAGTTTCTGGTGGCCACGGGAGAGTACTGACATGAAAAAAAAATCAGTTCCTATGACCTTTGCTGTGTGAGCAAGTGCCCACACATTCAAGCACGCAGCCTATTCCAGCTTCTGCCTACCATTCCTCAACCCTTGTCCATGGTCCCATGGAACTTCACTGTAGAAATACCTTGCTCCCAAGATTGAACGATCATCCTGGTAGTTGTTTATCTTCTCATTAAGAGGGTGCATCTTATTTCTTTTTTGCTCTCTCCCCAATGCTTTTTTAGCCTGCCTTTTCCTAAACCATGCTTTTCAGCTTCACAGATTACCAGCTAGACTAGCGCCTGATCAGGGCCCACAATTCACTTCCCAGTTCTGGCGTGAACTCCTAGGAATTGAACTTTTCACCTCCTCAGCCTACCACCCACAGATCAATGGACAGACAGAGAAGGTAAATCAAATCCACAAGCAATATCTTTGATCTTTCCTTACCTATTGTTAAGATGACTGGGTCATTCTCCTGCCCTAGGACTAATTTGTTTATAACAACTCTGTCAGGACTGAGATCCCCACTTTGAACTTTAGGGTACAAATGTAGGGGCCTGCGTGAAAAACTTCTAAGCTTAACTACCAGCTTAGCTCTGGTTCGGCTGCCACCATCAATGGATTCCCTCCCTGGGAAGCCTTGAAAAACCCTCACCAAATCCCTGGTGAAAACAAATCCAAAACCCCTTGGATCTTAAAACAAGGAGAAATTAACCATTCCCCTCCTTCCTCCCACCAACTCCTGGTGAATCAGTTCCAACCCCCCCCTGGGATCTACAACAGGGAGAAATTAACCATCCCCCCTCCTTCCTCCCACCAACTCCTGGTGAATCAAGATCCAAAAACCCTTTGGATCTTGAACAAGGAAAAATCAATCAGGTTCTTAAAAAGAAGGCTTTTAATTAAAGAAAAAGGTAAAAATCATCTCTGTAAAATCAGTATGGAAATTAACCTTACAGGGTAATCAAACTTAAAGAGCTCAGAGGACTCCCCTCTAGTCTTAGGTTCAAAGTACAGCAAACAAAGATAAACACTCTAGTAAAAGGTACATTTACAAGTTGAGAAAACAAAGGAAAACTAACACGCCTTGCCTGGCTATTTACTTACAAGTTTGAAATAGGAGAGACTTGCTTAGAAAGATGTGGAGAACCTGGATTGATGTCTGGTCCCTCTCAGTCCCCGAGAACGAACACCGTCCCAAAACAAAGAACACAAACAAAAGCCTTCCCCCCCCAAGATTTGAAAGTATCTTGTCCCCTTATTGGTCCTTTAGGTCAGATGCCAGCCAGGTTACCTGAGCTTCTTAACCCTTTACAGGGAAAAGGATTTTGGAGTCTCTGGCCAGGAGGGATTTATAGTACTGTACACAGGACAGCTATTACCCTTCCCTTTATAGTTATGACAAACTCTATCTGTGCCTCCATCTGACACAGTCCATTTTCACCATTGTCTCCACTTAATCACACCTGCAGACTTGCAAGTTTCTGCTGCGACAGACCTCATTACCCACCTTCATCAAGTATACCAGGAACTTACAGAGCATCTGGAAGCCACCAAGGAAACATACAAACACTATGACCGAGACCACCAAGTTGCACCAATACTAAGAGTGGGTTCACAGGTCTGTCTGTCTGCTAAACATCTCAGATCCTCCTGCCCATCTGCCAAATTAGATCCTCAATACTTGGGTCCATTCAGAATTGCTGAACAAGCCAACCTGGTAGCATTTTGACTCCAGCTGCCAGAATCCCTGGAAGTCTACCTGGTTTTTCATGTGTCCCTCCTGAAGCCCTACTCAGAAAATCCCTTTCCTAGCATCTCTGCTTCATTGACCCCTCTCATGGAGGTCCAGGGTCAGGCAGAATACGAAGTGTGAGCAATCCAGTTTGCTCTAGTATCTGCTGCAGTTCCTGCCCTTCTACATCCTTGACACCCCAGCTCTGACCCCCAACCACATCTCCGGCTCACCCATTGGCTCTGGCATTCAGCTTTTGATCCATATCTCTGACCTTTGTCTCTGCTCTTGACCACGCTCACTGGGTGCCCCATGGCCTGGACTCTTAACTCCAGCTCAGCTACATTCTAACCTCCAGGCCTGGTCACCCCCAGTGCTGCTGCAACCATTAGGCTTGACTGCCCCAGTTCCAGTCATGATATTGACACTAACTATAATGAAATGTAACAACAATGAGGGAGTTTTGGGTAAAAGCTCCTGAAAATAACTGGGCATAAAGAGAAAGTCCCTATACCTGCAGTTAGATACGAGAAGGAAAGAAATGAGGCATTTGGGGTTGCTTGGCCTGTATATAGCCTCAGCTCCAAACTTCCAGTTCCCTAAAGGGGTGCTTCTGTAGCCCTGACAAGAAACACTTTCCAAACCTCAGCAATGATGATGGCACATCCCACTACTGAGAATATGCTGCCTCCAAAAACTATCACTTGTTCTGGTTCAAGGAGCCCCAAATCCTTGTTTTCCTTCAAGACCATTCAGGAGAGTCACTGTGTTTTGATAATCAGAAATTCAGACCTACTAAACAGCCTTTGCTGTATCATCATATGCAGTACCTAAATCTTAAGGTTTGCATCTGTGAACATCAGTATGCTGGGTATAAACAGACAATGAACACTCCTAAAGCATTACTTCAAGGCATACTTTAGGACCAATGCATAAAAATGTTATGCACTATTCCACTTTCTCATTCATTAATCCTGAAGACTGAGCAATACACCGAATGAGAAAAGTTCACAGCTCTGCTAATGGAGCTACTGCAGACTAATCCTCCAACCCAACACTCATGGCTCACCTCTCCCAGGTTAGTAATAGTATATACAGGTCATTCTAGGGGATGAAGTCAACTGATACCATTCCCCTCTCCCAGTATTAAATGGCAGGTCACATTCTAGTCATTAAAACCCTATACACAATTAGTCCAAGAGCTGAACAGAGCGGCAACGTAGTCCATAAACAATGCAGTATAGTCTAGTGCCTAAGACATGTAACCAGAGGCTGAATATATGGGATTTATTCCTCACACCCACTGGATTACTGTGTAACCTTGATCAAGTCATTTTACCATAGCTCAATGTCCCCATTTCTCTAAACTAGGGACAATGACATTTGCCTATTTGTGTGAAGTGATTTGAGCCTATGAAAGAAGAGTGATAAATAAGTGCACTTATTATTATTATTAATACTACAGTGGTTGCCCTTAAATTTCTGAATTTTCCCTTTGATAACTAGTTACAGTTACCACAGTACTGCTTATTTGCTGTACTTGGCACAGGGAATATAGTAATGTTGTATAGTTACAAAGACTGTTTAAAAGGCTTTAAGGGCAACCAGTGTACAGGCCAAAACATTTTAAAAGAGTTTAGCTCCTACTTAGTCATCAAAATAAGCGGCCGCATTTTCAAGCGATCGGTATGTTGGGAGCTGAAATCTTTTGAAAATATGGCCATAAATGCCACAATGAGAGCTACTGGGTGTTGGACTCCTTTGATTATTTGGCCATGGCTGAGTGGTGAACATTAGAAAATGTGGCCCTGAAGTTTTATTTCAACCTGGTCCTAAAAGCTCAAATCTCTATCCATTTGAGCTAGAGGAAGTAACTCCACTAGCAGGTAGAAAGTAGCCTACTATTTTTCTCACTGAGGGCAACCACTTTCACATACTAAGGACACTGCCTGTTGAACTGATTATAGCATTTATGTATGAAAACAGTAACAGCTGGTGAGAAAAAGTAGGAGACACATGTAAAGGGTAACAAAATATGTTTTGTTTTTACATGAATGGAGACTGAGTAAGTCAGAGAGGCAGGAAGGCCACCCTAAATATCAGGAGGTGCAAAGGAGAATGCTCTCACTGACACAGAAGTATCGTGCTAATGGATAAGGAGGAGACCAGTGTTAGGCAAGCATAAGGAGTGGGGAGTAAAGGGACACAAATAGGTTTATGATCAAGTCTATAGAGATGAGTTTAAAAATAAGGAAGGATATTTTGAACTGAACCCTGAAGTGAATACAGAGTCAGTAGAGTTATTTAGTGTGGAAATTGTGTGTTCATGTCTCCTGGTACTGTATATGCAAAGAGGCAAGCAGCATAGTTCCTCATGTAGTTGAGTGTGACAATCTGAAATTTTCAGTTTTGCTTCTCCACAGCCACAACAACAAAGGAGAAGATGGTACAACAAGGAGAAAAACATTCTGTAATAAAATCATCCAGCTGCCACAGTGGAAGGAAGGAGGAAATTAGTGTTCTTCATGTTGTGTTGATGATTATGACAGAGTGAGATATGTCTCCACCAAATTGTGAACTCCATTTTGTATTGTGTGCTAAACACGTTTAACCTTACCCAGAGCAAGGTTACTGAGTTGCATTCCAGGCAGATGCCTGCCTAGGAAAGGTGCTTGACACCTTCTTGAAGGCCATCATTGAGAAGCCATCACAGAACAATCTGAAGGCACCAATTTTGACTGCCTCTCAACTGCAGGCCCAACCTAATGGAACAACAGACTTTCTATTCAAGGGTGAAGGCTCTACAGCTTCTCAGCACAAACATGTCGCAAAAGGAGACAGGCTGTATTTAAGAGGAGGTGCTTCTCTGAGCCAAGGGAGCAGACTATTGCTGCATGTAAGCAGGACTGACAGGAAACAAAGAAGACAGGAGGGACTCTCCCTCAGCTGAAGCATTGACAAACCTGATGCTCACAGAAGGAAGGAGCTCAGACACAGGGAAGGTGCGTCTCAGGACTTCTGTTATTTTTCAAAGATCTGTAACTCTCTAATGTTATTTAAAAGTAAAGAGATTGTGATTAAGAAATTCCTGTGCTAAACCTGGATTCATAATTCTCCTGCTATGTTGTCCCCAAAGGGGTAAAACTAGAAGCTAGAGTGCCCACAGCTCTGGGGGACTAAGGGTCTAGGATAACTGGTCTAGGATAACTGTGGAGTCCCACATCCCATGAAAGGTCTCTGACAACAGGTCAGACCCAGGAGCATACCAGAGCTAGAAACAGTGAAGACTCTACCCAGACCCAATCAGCTTACAAGTATGTGGGACTCAGAGGCTGGATCCACTCACAACTCACTGATGTCCATACAGAACAGTAGTGGGCCAGGTTGATTATTCTGTGCAGCATATGTCCTTGGCCAGTGAGAGAGGAGGTGCCCTAGCTAAGAAATTTACAACGGTCAAGGTGAAAGAGTACAAAAGCAAGAAACAGGATTTCATCAGAGGTGTATGTGAGGCAGTACTGAACACGGATAGGACTGGAAAATACAGGTAGCGCAAAGTGGCATTAAACTGGCTGGAGATAGGCAGAACTGTATATTGACTGTGCAGGAACACTGTCACTCAGTGGAAAGCTGGCAGAGCCATCTCCAGTGCCTCCTGTGCCAGTCCCCCACCACTCCTGACCAAAGGGAAAGAAAGGTTTGTGTAGGAGTTGTGTTGGAAACATGGGGTGGGAGGGTGGGCACAGGGTGATGGGGGAAGGTGGAATAGAGCTGCACAATGTCCAATCCTTAAAAGGATCCAGATGTCTTTCAATCAGGGACCCACAACCAGCTCATCAGCGCCATTCTATGTAAGGAGAATCAAGGCCAAAGAGAGGTATAGACGTAGGAGATTCAGAATCCTGATTTTCCTTAGATGTAGTAGAGAGGGAGAGCTGCATGGAGCTGGTTGAGCACAGTATGGTGATGTACTAAACGAGCAGTAAAAAGTCTGATAAATAAATTTAACCTATTAGGCAGGAAGTCTAAAAGTGGAAGCTGAGCTTTTCACTAATTGTCATGCTACAAAATATCCATTTGCCATATAAAATGAAGAACCATTATCACTGCAGTCTTTTAATTATGAAATCAAAACAATTCTGCTCCTGTTTCAATGTTTTAAGTGCATTTCCCCCAGATCTATTAATTCCTTAAACAATTTGTTCTGATTCACAGAATTACAAAAACATTCCTAGACCTTTATAAATAAACAAATAAAAATCCAAAGTAACAGAAAAAGAGTTGAAGAACAGCAGCTGCACATATGTGAATTAGGTCTGATGTGACAATCAATATCTCACACCCTACTTATCTGGCATGAATTAAAATGTGTATGAGTGCTAACCGGATACAAGTTATTCACTCATTTTATAGCCCACACCTGATCTTTTATTCAGTTATGTGTTCCTCAAAGGTTCATGCAAGCACAGGCTTGGATATGGTGTATGTACAGTAGAACCTCAGTGGTTTGAGCATTGGCCTGCTAAACCCAGGGTTGTGAGTTCAATCCTTAAGGGAGCCACTTAGGGATCTGGGGCAAAATCAGTACTTTGTCCTGCTAGTGAAGGCAGGGGACTGGACTTGATGACCTTTCAAGGTCCCTTCCAGTTCTAGGAGATAGGATATCTCCATTAATTTAATTTAACACTTCAAGAATCCACACGTCCAATAATTCACACCCCAGAGTGGCAGTCTCTTCCTATTTAACAAGGTTGCATAGCAGAATTCTACCGTGAGCTTACAGAAGTATGTTCTTAAAGCTGGTGAAATAATGGTTAATTTATCTGTTTATTTAAAATTAGAAACAACAATCTTTCTCTCATTTGTCCCAGCCTGTAGGAGTAATAGCTTGATTAGAGCACAGGTGTGTATGTGAGGGAGAAAGAGAGTCCCACCAGAGAGCGTGTGGGAGCATAAAACTATTGCAGAGAGGAAGCTTGATTATGAGTTTTGCATTTAGCTCTGAACAAAGTGAGTGAGGAATGGTCATTCTTATACATTCTGAGAGTGGGTTCCTTAGTCTAGGACCAGTTCCATTCAAAGCACCATCTCACAAGCCTTCCACATTGGTTGAGAGTTTCATTGTCAGCAGGGCCGGCTCCAGGCACCAGCTTAACAAGCAGGTGCTTGCGGCGGCTGAGGGAGAGGGGCGGCAACTGCGGCAATTCAGGGGCAGCAGGTCCCTCACTCCCTCTAGGAGCGAAGGACCTGCCGCTGAACTGCTTTTTTTTTTTTGGTTGGGGCGGCAGAAATGCTGGAGCCGGCCCTGATTTTCAGTGGAACGTAGCTGTCATGGGAGCTCATTGTTGTAAAGGGAGAAACAACCTGTCAGGTAATCAGGTACAGTCCCATAGAAGGCATAGAAAATCTGGACAGACTTTGAACTTGACTCTGTTCAATGCAGAGCTGGTGCAGAGAGCAGAGCACTGCGGCAATGTGCTCATGGCAATCGGTGTGACTGAGCACATTGTCTGCTGCATTTTGTACTAGCTGGAGCTTTCGTTGCCAGTGTGGCTTCATTCCTAGAGGTGCAACAATCAAAAGGACACAAGGTTCTTGGAGAAGATCTGGGATCAAGACAAAAGGCCGGGGAAAGACTAGGGTGAGCAGATGGGATGACCAGCAAGATCAGGGATGAATTAAGCCAAGCTAGGGCTTTAGGCATATCTCACAGGAGAACTCTCTGCTATGGCTTCACCCCTTATACTTTGGCCCAACCTCCTGCTTGAGATGGTAGTAGCTGGGTCTTCCCTCCCTTGGCTGATGGGAAGTGTGGCAGTGTCTCTGCCTCCTTCCTCCCCCAACCACCTAGAGAGTATGCTCCCCACTCCCTTCTCAGGAGCTGGACTCTGCATCCTAGGGCCTCCTGCTCTAGTTGGGTAGCAGGGCATCGACCTGCACTCCCCCTACCTGGCTGGAGAAGGCAACAGCTGCAGCAGCAGGGGACTCATCCTTCCTCCCCCAGAAACCCTGAGGATCTGTGAGGTCCTGCCCCTCTGAACTGATGACCATGGCTTCCTCCCCACAGCAGTGGCAAAAACTGCAGTAGAGTTCCCAAAGAGTAGCAGGCTTCCCTCCCCATCCCTCAAAAAAGCAACAGGGACATGGTCTGGTCTGGGGGGTGGGCCAGACGGCTTCTTACCCAGCTTTTGTGACTGCCCTTCCTTCCTCTGCTGAATGCTCTCTACAGATTCAAACATTCCTAACTGCAGCAGTTACACCCAGTTCACACTTTGACGCTTCTTTTCATAACTATGAGGGCTGGAGGCTTACATTATTTTTTTTTTTAAACTAAAGCAGGGATTCTGAACTCACCATCTTACTGTGATAGGGACCCTAGACCCAAGTTTATTGGTGCCTATCCTTTAATCTAGGCCTGGGCAAGTCTATAAGGGGTCAGAGTACAAGGCTGGGAAAAGGTTAGATTGTCAGGGAGAGAGAGGGGTACACGGATGGACTGAGAGGAGGAGATGAGAGGATAAGGTTGTGTGTTAGAGATGGAAAGGTAGTTACATCTTTAACCAGAAGTACTGGTTTCATTGACATTCAGACTGTGAGGCAATGAACTCTAAAGCAATGAGCACAGGCTGGGAGTCAGAAAGGGTGTGATATTCTAAAATCCCAACTCTGACACTGATTAGCTGTGGGATTTTAGGCACATCATTTCACCTCTTCCTCATCTGGGATTCAATGTTGTCCTCTAGCACTTGGGTGCTGCTCTCACATAAATGAAGACAGACCCAGTCCCCAGTGAAATGGGGGTAATAATGATTTACCTCAAAGGGTTATTGTGAGAATTAATTAGCATTTGTACAATGCTCTGAACATGTGAACCATTAAGTAAGTGTTAAGTATGATTATATTTCTGTTCCAAGCACTTCATGACTGGCCTTAACATGTTCTTCATTGGTTTCTAATGGTGATGTCAGTAACACAAAAACATTAAAAAATGAAATTTATCTTCTTCCTAACAACCCAGAATTAAAGATGAAATTCCAAATAAAACTATCCTAGCAATTAACAAACACATTTTTTACTTTTAACCTAAAAGAGCAACACAATTTTGAACAATTTAGAAAACAAACTCCTGCGGGATTTGTCTTTATTATGGCATTTATCTCCCCTCCTTTAGTACTGCATGTTTGCAAATTGTTTACATGTTTGCCTGGGTGTTTTGCTTTCCAGGGTCTCATTAATGAGCGGGAGCTCTGTAAAAGCCATATAAGCATTTGACCACGGGGGAAAGCTATAACCATATTCAAAGCAGTCTCTAATTCTATTTCCTTCTCCATTAATTCTCGATTCCTATCCTCTTCCCCCTTTGTTCACTTCCACCCTTCTTTCTTCCATCCACTCCTTAGGCCTTAGACTGCACGACCACAAACTTGCACCAAGATATCTTGGTTCTCCCTTTTCAAAAATTCCAGAAAACTCAACTAATTCATTAAGTATTCCAGCTAAAACAACCAGAACTACATTGTTCCATATTTTGCCCACTTACGCTATATAAATAACAACACATCTTCCCAAACTTACACTACACTCACACTATATAAATAACACATATTCTCCAACATAAGGTATTCCAGATGTCACACAGTTTCAAAGATATTTAATAAAACATTAAAATAACTCCCCTGCTTTGTAATAAATTCCAGAAAGCACTAGATATATTCAGTCTTTGTTCTTTATACACAAACTTGACATTTTTGTTATTTTTAAGTACAGTAGAGGACCTAGTTTCCAGCTTTTGATATTCTGTTCAACTGGGAACATACAATAGGCAACTTTAGAAAGTTTCCATTTGACCCCTTCCCCCCCCCCCTTTTTTTTTAATATCACTATTTAGAGTATTTGCAATATTCTCTCTATAGTACTCCCTGCACTTGGAATGATCTCAAATACCAAAAAGTTAAGCGCACTTACTGCACACAATACATTAAAATAATTGTATTAACTTACCTAGTATGTACATAGTTTTGATATCTGTATTTATCACCAAATTGCTTACGTTTTAAAACTTTGGCAATAAAAGCAGTTTAAAAATAACAACATAACTCACCGGGAAGTACAGGAGGAGTGATCCAAAAAGGATTGTTTCCAAAAGAACCAGGCCTGAAGCCCTGATGCTCTAGAAAACAGAAAAGGATGCATGACATTAGAAAATATTATTCATTTGCTATTTAGGTTTTGAGCTATTTATGACAGAAACCTTCATACTTGTCTGTACAGTGCCTGGCACAATAATTACCTATAAATATTATTAATCCTGATACAATAGTTCAAGTTTAATTGATTTCAACCATAAAATATCATTCCCTCTTCAGTTTTGAATGCTGTTTAACACAAAACTGTTTAGATAGCATTTACTAATGCTAAATTTTGCCCTTGAATGTACATGCATTGATTCGGATCATGGGAGTTGCAATGATGGATTTAAGGGCAGAATTTGGTCGGTACCGTTTGGATTTCAAATAGTCCTTCAAACCTTTTCACATGCATATTTAATGCCAATAACCAGGCTTCTGTAATATGTATGAATATTCTAAAATTGTATTCTATACCAAAAGTGGCTTTTTAGAATGAAAGCATATAACTTTATTTCCCGCAACTTTTGTATGAGAATGCTGATTCAGTCATTCACCTTTAAGGACTCTAAATCTAGCCAAGTACTGTACCCCTTAATCCTATCTATGGCATTCTGAGGCCTAAACATTATGTTCCCATTATCATTTGCTTATTGTTGTAAGTAAAATAAAAATTGATCAATCCTCTCTTCCCACTATAAATCTTGTTCCAATAAGTTAAATGATTTATATATAGTACATCTACAGCTTATATAATAAGATAAAATGTAGACACTGCATTTCCTATTTCCTTAACTACCTACTTCATCCAACATGCAGTCATAAATCACTCTATAAAACCCATTGTTTTCCTTTCAAACAAGGCAATTTTACAGTAGGCTGTCTCTCCTCAGCGAGGCAGGATGGCAGAAGGGCCCTTTGAAAAATCCCCTTGCTTCCCATAAAGAATATTCTTTTATAGCCTGGAATCAACGTGTCATTCAAATCTCTCCTGTGGCTTTGAACGGGGGCCACCATATCTGTTGTAAATAAGACAGTAATTTTTAAAGACTTTTTGAAAAGGTTTTACAGAAGAACTGGGGCCAAAGGATCCTTTTTTCCCTTGACCAAAGCCTCTGCAAGGAACTCTCCAGATGACCTCATTCAGGGAGTTCACAATCTGACTGTGACGGGGCATACCAACCCGACAAAGGTTAAGGAATTGCTCTCGACACAGAAAGACACACCCCCTCACCCACTGCTGAGCATGCTCCCAGTGCAGGGAGAGCTCAAAAGGGAGCAGCTCAGCTCAGTCTGTGCTGACTGAGCAGGAGAGCAGTTGGGTGCTGCAACCTCCTGCAGAGAAGCCGCTGGGGCTCACAGTCAAGCTGCTGCAGGCCTTTCAACCATGGAGGCCAAGGACGACCAGTCACTGCAGAGAGGGTAAGATGCTCCAAGGAGTGACACAAGAGGACTCCCAGGGGGACCCCAAGACAGACCCGTGGTGCAGATGAAGGAACAGAAGTAGGAGTAGGAAGTGATCGAAGGAACAGGCGTAAGGGCACCCATCCATAGGCCATGTATCTGGACCGTTATTTTGAACAGCCCTGGGTTGGAACCCAGTGGAGAAGGGAAGATTTGCAGTTCTCTATCCCCACCCACTGACTCTTGCCACTGGGCGACACAGTCATTGACTACAGCTGCTGAACCCTGCCGATAGACAAGGCGGCCTCTGACTCTCACCATCCAGAGTAATGTCACTAGGCAAAACTGCCAGCCTTGGACTCAAAACCCCCCTTCACATTGAGTAACTGAGATTCCCTTCTATCAATAATAATTACGTCAGCTGATCACTGTGACAAGTGTCTAATGTACTTCATGGGATAGACTGATAGTTCTTACTATGCCTTTGTATTATGAAACCCAATGGCTCGTAACTGAATTGGAGCTGAGTTTAACATCATTTCCGACAAAAATTGTTTTTTTGTAGCTGCGGCTGCTCAAAGCCAGTGGCTGTCCCATGGCGCTATTACTGACAGGCACTAGCAATGCCTCATTTAGCATCCTTAAGAATATGGAGGTTCACTTCAAGAATGCTTCTCTGGGTACTGCAGTGTTTTCCAACTATTACCCACTTCAAACCTCCTGTTTTTAAGAAAGATAACCAAGAATATAATAGTACTGGCTCTGGGTGCCTCTCCATACCAATGACACATGAAGTAAGTCAAGGTTAAGGCCTTTTTTTGAAGGTTGAGACTGCATTAGTTTGAGGTTATGAATGATCTCTTACTGGCTTTCAACTGAAGTCAGGGAGCCATTCGGTCATGCAAGACTTCAGCAGCTTTTAATATGAATGAGGACAGGTGATGCTTCAGCCACATAAGTTATGTCTACACAGCCTGCGAAGCCTTCACAACATCCCCTGGCAGTGTGTTCCACAGGTGTTGTGTTTTGTCTGAAAAAGTATTTCCTTCTATCTGTTTTTAACTTGCTGCCTATTAATGTAATTGGGTGACCCCAGTTCTTGTGTTATGTGAAAGGATAAAGAACACTTCCTTATTCACTTTCTCCCAACCTGTAATGATTTTATAGACCTCTATCTTATCCCCCCTTATTTGTTTCTTTTCTACGATGAACAGTCCCAGTCTTTTTAATCTCTCTTCATATGGGAGCTGTTCCATACCCCTAATCATTTTTGTTTCCCTTCTCTGTACCTTTTCCAATTCTAATGTATCTTTTTTGAGATGGGGCAACCTGAACTGCACACAGTATTCAAGGTGTGGGTGAACCATGGGTTTATATAGTGGTATTATCATATTTTCTGTCTTATTATCTATCCCTTTTCTAATGGTTCCTAACATTCTGTTAGCTTTTTTGACTGCCACTGCATACTGAAAAGATATTTTCAGAGTGCTAGCAGTTAATTTAGACTCCATCCAATCCATGTATAGTTGGGATTATTTTTTCTAGTGTGCATTACTTTGCACTTATCAACATTGAATTTCAGACCACACTTACATATATTCACACGTGAAAACACAGATAAAGTTATTACCACAGATTCAACAGTCAAGTAATAGTGAGTAAGGACACTGGAAACAGAAGGTTATGTATAAAATAAAATCATAACGTGCTTTCTAGAGACTAAATTTAACTGGTTACTCTATTATCTAAAGAAGTTTATCTCACCCAAAATCTTTTCTACAGCGTTTCACCCAACATTGGTTGAGATCTAGTTTTCATGTAAACACACTGCCTGTTTACTTCCTAGATGCGGGCTAAGGTGGTGTTGTCTTTGCCTTCTTTTTATATCCCCAAAGTTCATTGTCTGTACTCAGAGACAGGATATCTCTCCCATGGTTTGTTTTTCCTGTGTGCTTTTCCCTGTTGACTTCACATCTCTTTGATAACTTTGTATGTAAATGAGCATCCATTGTGTTAGCTTACAATGCTCAATTAACATCTCAACAGAGAGACTGATGAATAAACCATCTTTTGTTTGATAGAAAACCTGTTTTGCCATCTTTGCTGTTATACAGAATTTAAGAATATAGTTTCAGTACATATACATAACTCCTTACGTAGTATGTGTACATACATTTCACAATGGTAGCAATGACCAGTGTGACCCTGGTTTTCATGTAAGACCTCACATGACATTCTTTGTAGAGCATGTACATACCACAATCAGGATACAGGTCTGTCGCATGTTACGCGCATTTAACATGCGCGATTTCAACTTTACGCGGTCGGCAAAAACAAAAACAAAAAAAGAGAAAAACAATAATTTTAATACTATACCTGTAGTGAGGGCGATTTCGCCCGCCATTGAACTCAATGGGGTTTTGGCTATATGCGGTTTTCGCTTTATGTGCTAACCGCGGAACGGAACCCCCACATAAGATGAGACAGACCCGTATTCTTATAACTCTCTTGCCAATTGGAATTAAGGAGTTCACATTCTCAGAGAGGTATCCACAAGTATAAAATTAAACATCTGTGTATGTCTTTGCAGGATAAGGACCTAATGTTGTATGGAATTCACAACCCTCACTAGTTTTGATTAACCTAAATAACTTTGCTTTGCCAACAAGCTTTGCAATTTTAATTCCTTGTTCATTCACACCAAAGTCCAAAGCCTTTTGAAAGTCTAAGTAAGTAAAATGGACCAATTGTTTATTATCTACTGTTTGTTAAAACTTTTTCAAATAATTCACAAAAGTTGTGCTAAATTTGTTTCAGTCGCATCCATTTAAGTGCTTTATAACTCTGTATAAAGTATGGAGGGTCATGCTGTGACAGTCATTCCAGAAGAAAATATAGAAGTATTTTAACATTTAGTATAAAATTCCCTAATCAAAGAAGTTGCTTGGCTTGTCAGCCTGTGGGAAAGCAACCATGCCCAAAGAAGCTGCATTATTTCAATATAGATATTTAATGATTCCCCAGAGTGGAAGAAATACAGATTTCTTCCTGACACAAGAAGGCATAAAGTATTCCCACCAGAAATCAGGGAGATAGAACAAGACTGTTTTATTCACTTGGGATGCAAAAGTCTCCGTGCCCTTTTTTCCCTAGCCCCTTACATAGTATTGAAATGCGGTGTGGATTTATCTTATATTAAGGGAGTGGACTGGGGGAACCTAAAATCTTCAGACTGGATTACATGGAAATTAAAATTTCAATAGGTTTTAATGCATGTTCCTGATGCTATATGCAAAAGCAGCTAAAATGATAAATACATAAAATATGAATTAAAATATTTTCGCACACAGGAAAGTGATTATATTAAAAGCACTTCCAAAAAGAGAGTGCTTTTGAACATGTAAATGGGGAGGAGACAGATGGATGCAGAAGTCCAAGGTTATCAATATCCATGCCTTAGAGAGCACCTCATAAAGGATTCATCACCTTCTGATTCGAGACACAAAGGTGAACCCTTAAAATGCATGAAATATCACAGCACAGAAATCCGTTAGGAGATTTCACTTTTATTCAGTCCCTCCCTAGTGAGATCTCTAAGATTCAGCAGATTCATCTCAGAATATACCATTTTATAGGCAGCTTGTGTAGAAAATCATAGGGCTGTTGGAATATGACCACAGGTGACCATTTAGTGCACAAATGTCCTTTTACATCTCTACACTGGATGCAAATGGTTGGTGAAACATTGCTAGAAGCCCTACTGAGGTCTCACCTACACTGCCATTTTTAACCACGCTATAACTTGTGTTGGCTAACATAACTGAAATTTATAGTACAGGCCAGACAAAAACATGTGTTCCAAAAGGGTTAAAAACAACTAGGAATGAACATGTGTATCTTGCTTGCACTAGGATTTGCAATGGTGTTACTTAACTTGTTCAAACATGTTTACAAATATTAGTGTAGACAAGATCCAAGAGGCAATTACAGTAGTCATGATTCATGGCCAGAAGGTTATGTACTGTGTCTGCAAGTTCACCATAGGAGAAATAAGGGTGCAGTCTGCACAAATTGCACTGTTGAATGAAAACACTTTTGGAGTATATCCAACATGTAGCTTTCCAGGGAAAAGATGTTTCTGAAAATAATGCCAAGGTTCTTAACTTTACTATTTCTGAACATGCCTCTACAGTAAATGAAAATTCTCTCCTTTGTGGGTAGAAATCTTGTCCATAACATATATACTGAACAACACTATAGATATCTTAGATCCTTTAGACACATGGCACTTCAATTGCTTGGTGGTGAAATACAAATACAAGATAACTACTGACTGTTTTCTTTTCAATATTATAGGTATAGAACCATAGAAACGTAGGGCTGGAAGGCAAACTTGAGAGGTCATCTGTTCATTCCCCTATGCTGAGGCTGGACCAAATATACCTAAACCATGCCTGACAGGTGTTTGTGAAAAACCTCCAGTAAAAAAAGTAAAAACAGCCTCCTTTGGTAACCAGTTCCATGCACAGCTATCCTTATAGCTAGAATATTTTTTCTTAATATGTAACCTAAATGTCCCTTGCTGCAGATTAAGATAATTATTTCTTTTCCTACCTTCAGTGGACGTGGAGAACAATTGATCACAATCCTCTTTATAACAGCCTTTAACATATTTGAAGACTGTCCTTAGATCCCCACTTAGTTTTCTTTTCTCAAGACTAAACATGCCCAGTGTTTTTAACCTTTTCTTATATATCTGGATTTCTAAAGTTTTAGCACTTTTGTTGCTCTTCTCTGGACCATCTCCATTTTTTCTGCATCTTTCTCCAAGTATGATGTCCAAAACTGGACACAGTTTTACTCCTCACCAGTGTGGAGTAAAGCGAAATTACCTTTCATGTCTTCCATATGACATTCTTGCTAATACCCCCGACATTGATATTAACCTTTTTTACAACTGCATCACATTGTTGGTTCAAGTTCAATTTGTGATCTACAGTTACCCCCAGATCCTTTTCAGCAGAACTATTCCTTGTCAGTTATTCCCCATTTTGTAGTTGTGCATTTAATTTTTGCTTCCTAAATGTATTAATTGTCACATGTCTTTATTGAATTTTATCGTATTGATTTCAGGCCAGTTCTTCAATTTCTCAGATCATTTTGAATTCCAACCCTGTACTTCAAAGTGCTAGCAACCCCTCCCAGCTTGGTGTCAGCTGCAAATTTTATGCATACTCTCCACTCCATTATCCAAGTCGTAAATCAAAATATAGATTAGTACTGGACCCAGGACATATCCTTGCAGGACCCCACTAGATATGTCCCTTCAGTTTGACAGCAAACCATTGATAACTACTTTTTGGGGTATGTTTTTTCAACCAATTTTGCACCGACCTTATAGTAATTTCATCTAGACGACATTTACCTAGTTTGCTTATGAGAATGTCACCTGGGACAGTGTCAAAAGCCTTACTAAAATCAAGATATATCATGTCTATCATTTCCTGCCCCCCATCAACTAAGCCAGTAACCCTGTCAAAGAAGGAAATTAGGTTGTTGTGGCATGATTTGTTCTTGACAAATTCAAGTTGGCAATTATTTGTCACTCTGTTGTTCTCTAGGTGCCTACAAATTGTTTAATAATTTATTACAGGATCTTTCCATGTATCAAAGTTAGGCTGATTGATGTATAATTCCCTGGGTCCTCTTTGTTTCTCTTATAAAAGATAGGTACTATGTTTGCCTTTCTTCAGTCTTTTGGCACCTTACCTGCCCTCCAGGAGTTCTTAAAGATAATCACTAATGGTTCTGAGATTGCTTAAGCTAATTCCTTAAGTACCCGAGGGTGAATTTCACCCAGCCCTGCCAACTTGAACTTATATAAATATTCTTTAACCTGTTATTTCACTATTCTGGCTTATGTTCCTTCCCCCTCACTATTGATATTAATTGTGTTAAACATCTGGTCACAATTCACTTTTTTAGTGAAGATTGAAACAAGTTGTTACTTGAATCACATGAGGGTGGCCCCAGACACACTAGTAAAGTCCTGTATATATATATATACAGCCTGCAGAAGCAAGCGTCCTGGCCCAGGTCAACTGACTTGGTTTAGTCGGGCTCTTCCTAGAACTCTAACAATAACTTTGTAGGCAGCGTTTTGAAGTTGAAGCTTGCGCTGGATTCACAAAAGTGGATTCAAAAAAGAACTAGATAAATTCATGGAGGATAAGTTCATCAGTGACTATTACCCAAGATGATCAGGACACAACCCCGTGCTGCAGGTATCCCTAATCCTCTGTCAGAAGCTAGGACTGGATGACAGGGGATGGATCATTCAATAATTGCCCTGTTCTGTTCATTTTCTCTAAAGCATCAGGCACTAGCCACTGTCAGAGACAGGATACTGGATTAGATGGATCATTAGTCTGACCTAGTATGGCCGTTCTTATGATATTAAACAAGGTGCTGATACTGAACTGAATCATACAAGGTGGTGTGTACATTGTTCTCTTGGGGACAGCAGCCCTGATATTTCCATGAGTGTTCAGTGGATACGGGGCTGAACGCTACAAGGGAATGCTTTGAAGGGGCTCCAGGACTGGGGTGCACCTTTATTAACCCACAAAGCAAAATAAGGGCTGGCAAAGCCCAGAGGACAATGCTTGGGTGCATAACAGGGTGGTAGTGTCCGGGAGCTGACAGTAAGTTAAGCACAAGCAAGTCTCCCTCATGCTGGAGGCAGAGGGGCAACAAGATGACTCACAGTTCTTGAGTACCCCGAGAACCATCACAGTAGGGTTAGGGCCTTTGGTTACTGAATAGCAGGACAGCAGATGAACTTCAATGTGAACAATTGCACAGTAATGCACATTAGAAGGAATTATTTAAGTTACTCACACAAACTGGGTTCAGGGATAACTGAGAAAAGATCTACACATTGCGCCAGACCTCATCTTAACATGAATGGAACCACAATGATTTATGCACATTGAGGATCTGGCCCATCACTGTGAATTGCTCAAGACAGTCCAATATTTTATTCGCTTTTTAAAATCATTATTGCACGTTCAGCTGATGCCTTTGTTAAGATGGAACCAGAGCAGTTGAGATGGAGGTGGGACAATTACACAAGATATTCTACAGAATCTCTTTTTTAAAAAATTATGTTTTAGCCCTTCTGGTGCTAAAGAAAGCCCTTTGAATGTGAGAAGTTGGAGTAATTAGCTATATTGACTATAAAGGATCTGGGAACATGCAGCTCATGCTGTTTTTGATAAAATGCACTGAATCTAAATGCTTTTTTTGGCCAGGTACTACACAAACAAATTTTAAAAAATAACAAATGATTATGCATTACAGCATTTTGAGTTGTGAGAGTAGGTGCATAGGCCCAAGGCCTCTGTGAACCAGGAAGCAGTTAAGCACCTTCAGTGGGCAGAGAAGGGGCAAAACAGAAGTTCCACCATGAAGGGTATAAGAATTTAAATAGAATTCAATACAACCCTCAGCATATGCTGATGACATTATACCCACCCACAACTATAGCTTAAATTTACACTGACACCCCTGGATTCCAACACGCAAGGGCTTTATTTCAGTTAACTAAGTCAAAGTCTGTCTCTCACTAACTATACTATTATGTTTGATAAAGCCATAAATACAGTCCTGAATGCAAATATTTAAACTACTGATTGCCACTAGCATTTTAGCATTCTCTTTAGATATAAATGACCCAACCATTCAATGACTTGCCAAATTCAATCACTGTAGGAGTGAGTGTTTTATTTAATTAATTTCTGTCCTTTTGGCTGGATTTGGAACATCACCCACTACTGTTCTATCCTCCAAATGTTTCCCCCTAAAGAAATGGCTGTTGCTGACTTCATCTAGCAGAGTACTCTGAATAGAGACACAAGGAAAAACATGTATATCCAAATGCAATTAACAACGTTGATTCTAAATTTGCAAGTCATTCATCCTGTTTAACTGTCCTTAAAAGGCCTAAAAGGGCTGGCAGTGTCTTTTATGGCTGCAGAACTAAAATTATACATGTTCTCTGATTTCTGTGAATTCAAATTACACTATAAAATCAATACATAAAGCCAACTTCTTCAAGATTGCTTTCAGCAGACACACTTCTACTATAATCTAATATAAAGAGCAAATAAGCAGGAACTAGATTTGAATAGGCCAATTATGAAGTCATTACATGGAATGTTTCCATTTTATTTTAATTAAAATTACTATAATCACAGATCTGGTCGTTTAAAAGGTTTGACGTGAACTGATCACATACATCAAAGTTTTAGTAAATTTTTATAAAATA
This sequence comes from Trachemys scripta elegans, assembly GCF_013100865.1. NCBI lineage: Eukaryota > Metazoa > Chordata > Testudines > Emydidae > Trachemys > Trachemys scripta. The sequence goes on from NC_048299.1 coordinate 33,257,163, forward strand.
TAAACAACTTTACAAGTTGGTTCATGTTTCTAGAAAGTCTCAATAAAGGAAACATACCCTGGGTTTGATTAAGACATATGCTCTTTGTCAGGACAGCAGATAAAGGAAAGTCAGACTTTTCCCATGAAATAGAGCAATGCAGTCTTACAACACAAAGTAAATGGACACTAAGTGGCTTGTACAATAGTACTGACTTTCTCACATATCATTAAGTGTGAGTAAATACACTAAGTGCCTGGATCTACGGTAATTTATACAAATGAAATGTATCAGCCATCTAGCTAAGGTATTTATACAACCCCCCTTACTGTAGTGTCTGAGCACCTCACAATCTTTAATGTATTTATCCCCACAACATCCTTGTGAGGTAGGGAAGGGCTATTATCCTCTTTTTACAGCTGGGGACCTGAGGCACAGAGAAGCTAAGTGACTTTCCCAAGATCAAATTGGAGGTCTGTGGTAGAGGAGGGATTCATAGATTCTAAGGCCAGAAGAGACCACTGTGACCAGCTAGTCTGCCCTCCTGAATAGCACAGGCCATAGAACTCCCCCAGAATAATTCCTAGAGCAGATCTTTTAGAAAAACATCCAATCCTGATTTTAAAATTGTCAGTGATGATGAACCCACCACAAGCTTTGATAAATTGCTCCAGTGGTTAATTACTCTCATTGTTAAAAATGTATGCCTTATTTCCAGTCTGAATTTGTCTAGCTTTAACTTCCAGCCATTGGATCATGTTATATCTGTCTTAATGAGCCCATTATTAAATATTTGTTCTCCATGTAGGCACTTACAGACTGTAATCAAGTCACACTTCTCTTTGTTACCTAAATATATTGAGCTGTTTTAGTCTATAAGGCATGTTTTCTAATTCTTTAATCATTCTCATAGCTCTTCTCTGAGCCCTCTCTAATACATCAATATCCTTCTTGAATTGTGGGCACCAGAACCAGGACACAGTATTTCAGCAGCGTTCACAGCAATACAGAGGTAAAATAATCTTTCTATTCCTACTAGAGATTCCTGTTTTCGCATGCCCGGATTGCATTAGCTCTTTTGAGCACAGCATTGAACCCAGTTCTCCCACAGCACAGGAAAGCATTCTAAGCACTGAACCATCCCTCCACTTATGCAATACATTAGTGTATGACAAGGTAGCTGAGCAACAGGCTGAGATGGGCATCACTTAGAGCAGCACTATGAGAAGATAAAGGGATGTAGAAAAATTGGAAAGTTTCCAGCAGAGGGCAACAAAAATGATTAGGAGGCTGGAGCACGATTTATGAGGAGAGGCTGAGGGAACTGGGATTATTTAGTCTTCAGAAGAGAAGAATGAGGGGAGATTTGATAGCTGCTTTCAACTACCTGAAAGGGGGTTCCAAAGAGGATGGATCTAGATTGTTCTCAGTGGTAGCAGATGACAGAACAAGGAGTAATGGTCTCAAGTTGCAGTGGGGGAGGTTTAGGTTGGATAGTAGGAAAAACTTTTTCACTAGGAGGATGGTGAAGCACTGGAATAGGTTACCTAGGAAGGTGGTAGAATCTCCTTCCTTAGAGGTTTTTAAGGTCAGGCTTGACAAAGCCTTGGCTGGGATGATTTAGTTGGGGATTGTTCTTGCTTTGAGCTGGGGGTTGGACTAGATGACCTCCTGAGGTCCCTTCCAACTCTAATATTCTATGATTCTATAACGCAAAGTCCTATCAGGTGAGGCCTCCAGCTATAGAAGAGCTTACATAACCAATCCTCTAACAGCGTCCCTGTGAACAACTCTTCTGTAAAGAACTTTTCAGCAAACTTTTCAGTCTTTCCCCTCATTGTCTCAAAAACTACTTGTCTTTCTCTGGATGGCACCCTCTATAGTAGAGACGGTATGAACGCTATTAATGGAGCTGTTCCATGCCATCAGTATTTGGTGTATCCAATAAAGACAGGAGAGTTATCTATACACTGGCCACAGCTTGCAAGGAGTGTTACCAGTGTGCCATGGGTAGATCTACACTGCAGCTGGAAGGTGTCATTTCCAGGAGAAGTAGATAAATCCCTTGTAACCCTAACAGCATCGCAATGCAAATAGGCACAGGGCTTACTGGTATCTACTAGTGAGTTTCAGCTGGCCTGAAAAGCTCCAGTGTACCCCAACTCACTAGTGTGATAACCTGTATCTAAAAGGTGTCATGTCAGATATCAGTAGAAAGCTAATAACACACTGATCATTAATATTGTGTTGTGTATGTATGGAGGACAAATGCAAAATTACAAACTTATTGGAAATTATGTTCTTAACGTGTGTCTGACAGGCAAGGCTGAAGTAACCCCACCCTAGACAAAGGAATGTAGTTCTGCACCTTGAAGGTGCTTTCAAGATACATTAAAGGATAATGGGAATGTATTTACATAAAAGATAAACAGGACCGTCAAGCCAACAAGGGGAGGAAACAACCACTCATCATCATGGCAGGGGTAGGAGACTTCAGGAACAGATCAATGTGCATTTTAGCAAAAAACAGCAGGGGAAGAAACCAGCATGGAACTTCCTTCACCCTGAGACCCAATGTCACCTTCCTCACAGCTTGAATTTACTTTTTTTTTTTTGCGGGGGGGGGGACGGGGACCTGCTGAAGAATGCATTTCAAAGGCTTACTGGGCTATAAAAGAGAGGGGCACAGAACTCCAAGTTATCTTTCACCTAAGAAAACAAAGGATCTGAGCACTTTGTGGGAGATCCTGACCCAAGGAGTAGTGAGCCATCTTGCTAGAAGGAAGTGTGGTAAGAATTTTACCCTTGAACCAACACTATAGTTTTGTTACATCTTAGTCTCTAGAAAGTGTTTTTCACTTTTATTTGCTTGTAGCCTGAACTCAAAATCCTATCTCCTTTTGTTAGTAAACTCGTTTTACTTTTGATCTAAATCAACCCTGTGCAGTGTTCGAATTGAATTAATTGTTAACTCCAATTAAAGTGATAAGCTGTTCATTTTGTCTTTTTATAGGCATAAACAAACCTTATTATTCCTCTGAATGGTCCAGGAAAGAGTTGGACATTGAAGAGCGCATGGTTTTGGGAAAATTCGGGACTGGAGAGTGATGGGGTCATCTTGCCGGATGTAACCAAAGTTGGTGGATAGGGTGTAACAAGCAGGCTGCTGGAATCAGAGCCACTGAGTCAGAGCTACTTAGCACACAGACACTCAGTGCGTGCTTGTTTGCTGGCTGTCAATGTCCAGGCTGTGAAGCACATCAGAGCATTTAAGGCACTCAGGGTTACAGGGCAAGTGGTGACGTAACCCCTTTCCAGTCTGGTAACGTAACCCCAGAACATGATACCCATTCTAGCTTCAATCGAGTTACATACTAAAAACAGAAGTATGGCTGCAGCAGCACAAACAGCGGGACAAGGCAACCACCCTGAATAAAATCATACTTGTCTGGTCTCATCTCTTAAAAGAAAAAAAAATCCAAACCCCACCACAAACAATCCCTGACAGCTCCATTGCTTGTATAATTAATAAAGGCATCTCTATCTAGCACAGTAATCGGGCGTGTTAGGATAAAGCCCAGTGGAATTTTCTTCCACTTGCAGCAATGTTAGTTGAGCTCCCCCAACCCCGATCAGCTGCTTGTTTTGTTACATCTGCTTTTGCTGTTGGCATTTGTTTAGGCTTTTGCTTATTTATTTCTCCAGCGAAATATTGTTGGTCTTGTGTACTGCTTGTTCATTTGCTGCTTTGTCTATGTGCTCATTTGCTTTCAGAGTTTTATCTCTCTGTTTGCTTGTTTGTGTCAGTGAAAGTGTCCTGTCTTCTTTTCTTTGTCTCCCTTACCAATTATATGCTGCTGCCACGACAACAGATTTGACTTGTGGTTAACTTTGACATTTTCCCCTCTCTCATTAGGGTTTTTTTGATTGTTTGAAATTAATTTACTTCTTGTTTAAAAAGTAATAATTCTGAGAAAATGGTCACTAAGATGAAGAGTGAATGGGAGTGACCGGAGGACTCCTGGTTTACAGCTTCAATCCAGCAGTACTGGGCTCAATCCAGGAGTAACTGGATTAAATGCTATGGCCTGTGTTACACAAGAGGTCAGTCTAGATGACCTAATGGTCTCTTATGGTCTTAAAATACTGTATATGGACCTCTGAATGCCCCTCCTACACTCTGTCCTGAAACATTCTTGCCAACTCAGTCAAACTAAGTAGTGTGGAACATTGTTCACTTGAGAGAATTCCATCAAAGCCATTGCCACTTGTCAACCAAGAGAGTAAATGCTATCTAATTACTGTCAGTTCCCTCACAGGAAGCCACCAAGTGGACCAGACACTAGTTGTACAACAGAACTAGATGCAATGCAGCAAATAAAAAGTGAGGGTGAAATAATACTTATGCAGTTAACTTTTTAAAAAATCAGAGGGGAAGCCGTGTTAGTCTGAATCTGTAAAAAGCAACAGAGGGTCCTGTGGCACCTTTAAGACTAACAGAAATATTGGGAGCATAAGCTTTCGTGGGTAAGAACCTCACTTCTTCAGATGCAAGTAATGGAAATCTCCAGAGGCAGGTATAAATCAGTATGGAGATAACGATGGGCATTGCTGGCTCAGCTATGTACATTGGCCAAACTGGACAGTCACTACGCAAGAGGATAAATGGACACAAGTCAGATATCAGGAATGGCAATATACAAAAACCTGTAGGAGAACACTTCAACCTCCCTGGCCACACAATAGCAGATGTAAAGGTAGCCATCTTACAGCAAAAAAACTTCAGGACCAGACTCCAAAGAGAAACTGCTGAGCTCCAGTTCATTTGCAAATTTGACACCATCAGATCAGGATTAAACAAAGAGTGTGAATGGCTATCCAACTACAGAAGCAGTTTCTCCTCCCTTGGCATTCACAACTCAACTGCTAGCAGAGCACCACACTGATTGAACTAACCTCGTTATCTCCATACTGATTTATACCTGCCTCTGGAGATTTCCATTACTTGCATCTGAAGAAGTGAGGTTCTTACCCACGAAAGCTTATGCTCCCAATACTTCTGCTAGTCTTAAAGGTGCCACAGGACCCTCTGTTGCTTTTTTAAAAATGTTAATCAGCAATTGGGTGTAATTATTGGGGACCTGGAAACAGACTGAGGCTAGGGAAACAGTTATTTTAAAAAAGAAACTAAAAGTAATCTTGATTAGAGGGGTATTTGGAGATGCCCTGAATGGTGACAGAACTAATTGCACCTGTATTCCCCCTCCATGGTCCAGCAAGGACAGTCATTCTTAAGCTTCTGGTTCCCCAGCAGTCACCTCTCTTGGTTGGGGATCCGCATCTCTTTCCCTCCTGACTAGGGTATTTTCAAGCTGCTCAGTTCCCTGACTACACTGTGAATTCTCTGTCTAAGCAGGCCTGCTTTGCCTTCTCCTCTGAGGCTAGAAACAGTGTAATTGCCCGTTATGTTACCACACAGCTCTTTCTAAGTAAGCACATTTATTCTTAAGGTGAAAGCATTACAAAAAAAAAAACATTAAAAGCAAGAAAATAACCTATATGCATGCTAATAAGCTTGCCAGAGATCACCCCAACTCCAACAAAGGGTTTGGCAAATGACCAGTCCTTCAAACCCCACGGGGGATTTTCTGTGGTTGCAAGTTCATAGCATCTCTTTGCTCAGAACAAGCACACCCATGAATAGATCAAATTCTCCCAACCCTTCCCACGAAGGATTGGGGCTTCCCTTAGACAGAAGATCCTGTCTGTTTGCTGGATCAGAAAGAAGATACTGAGTTGGATACTCGGGCTATTTATTCACAAGTCCTTTCTTTGTCTGCTGGTTTCTAGAGAAGCTAGTTTGAACTAGTATATGCAAATATGTCTAGGCGCTAGTACCTCTTGGGAGGTGTTACAACCTGAGTGAATTTGCCTAATCACCCGTGATTGTTCTTAGTTCTTGGAGAGCTGTGGTCCCGATCTCCTATGAAATTAAATACAATCCCTGGCCTACAGTGATACATAAACTTAATATAGTATGATCCCCCAAAGATATTGCAGAATATTGTTATATCTGTCACAAGTTCCCTTTAAAGTATATATGTAGATAAACTGAGATGTCATGTGCCTATCACCACCTTGATCACTTTGCCCCCTTTCCCATCTGATTGCTGAGATCTATTGTTACCAATCTATAAATGTGTGTACCCTAGTGGAAGTTACAGCAGACTCCATTAGAATCTCTCCTCTTCTGTTTGTTTCTACTCAAGAATGAATAGTCCCCAAAATCAGTACACAAATAGACCTGTTGCTCTATTCTCAAACTTAGCTGCAAACTGAAACCAGTTAAAAAGTAAACTGTTATTTCCATGAGCACATTCTTTTAAATTATTTTATTAAAGATATTTTAAAATACTGAACTATAAATTAATATGCAGAGAAACAACATAAACTAGTAAGAAAATGCATAATAAACCTGGTTCATTACTACATCCCTCCTATGAAGCAATCTCAGATGTCTCCATGTACAAATTCTTTAGAACAGTGGTACAACTATTTTTCCACCTCCTCACAATTAGCCTTTTGTCACAAAATACCACCCAACCAGAAAACCATTTATCAAATGTTTGTTGTTGTTTCATAGAGTAACTTGCACTCCAATCTGAGTAGAGAGTGCCCCCCATACTAGTGTTTGAACTCTTACTCATAAAATTAATCAAAATAAGACTGAACCATGAACTGACACCTGGGATGGGAAACTGGTTGAAGGCTTGTTTCCAAAGTGAAATAATAAATAGTAGAGGGCTGAGCTGGGATCCATGTTAGGTGCCGCAGCCTTAATAAATATCTTCTTTAATGAAGGAATAAACAACATATTAATGAAATTCACAGAAGTTTCTAAATTGCGAGGTAGTTGAATAAATAATACAAATGGACCAAGAGATTAGAAATGTGGGAAGAAGAGACCACAATGAGATTCATCTTGGATAATGCAGGCTAATACGGCTGGGGGGGGGGGAATTCAAAGAAGAGATATTCAGTGTGAAAAGAAACACGGAAAGCAATAATACAGGAAAAGTCTTAGGGGTGACAGTGAGTTTGTAATCTTGCGACAGCAAAAATGACCAATGTCACTTTAGAGCAAGGCATCACATCACTAGGAGAGAGGAGTCTTTTATTTGTTTGTTTGTTTGTATATATTATTAGAAAGGGAGCAATCTGAGGGGACTGACTTTCAAGGAAAAAACATTACAAATACAGCAGTCTACAAACAATTAAAGGGCATAGCCAACAGGGAGGGGGGTAAGGAATTAGCTTAATAAAAGGTGTAACTATGAGTGATGAAATAAAATTAAGAGGAGAAACTTTGGCTATTACAAAAAACTTTCTAACAATGATATCTAGTAGTTAGTATAATACATTTCATTGGGAAGTAGTGAAAGCTCCATTGCTTGATACATTTAAAAGTTGTCTGGACAGAGGAATAGAAAACATACAAGTAACACTTCTGCACTGAAGGGAGATGGAGTATATTACCCAACACCTCTTTTCTCTTGTTCCTATTCTAGTCCTGTGTCGCTGACAAATGTACACTGTTGCATTTGTGTACACTGTAATGTACACAATGTGTAATGTAATGTACATTGCATATTACATGATTGTATACTAAAACCTGTCTAGTCTGAAGTAGAACATTTTATTCATAGAATGGATAGGGTAAGGATAAGGCTCTACTGGAGGAATGGAAAATCTACCTTATGAGAGGAGTCTCAAAGAGCATAGCTTGGTTAGCCTAACCCAAAGAAGGCTGAGGGGAGATATGATTGCTCTCTATAAATACATCAGAGGGATAAATACTAGCGAGGAAGATACGTTATTTAAGTTAAGCACCAATGTGGACACAAGAACAAATGGATAGAAACTGGCCATCAACAAGTTTAGGCTTGAAATTAGACAAAGGTTTCTAACCATCAGAGGAGTAAAATTCTGGAACAATTTTCCAAGGGGAGCAGTGGGGCAAAAAAGCTAAATGGCTTCAAGACTGAGCATGATACATTTATGGAGGGGATGTTATGATGAGACTGCTACAATGGCATGTAGCCAATCTGTGCCTGCTAGCAGCAAATATCTCCAACGGCTGGTGATGGGACACTAAATGGGGCGGGCTCTGAGTTACTACAGAGAATTCTTTCCCAGGTATCTGGCTGGTGGGTCTTGCCCACAAGCTCAGGGTCTGATTGCCATATTTGAGGTCAGGAAGGAATTTCCCCCAAGATCAGATTGGCAAAGATCCTGGGGTTTTTTTGCCTTCCTCTGCAGCGTGGGGCATGGGTCACTTGCAAGTTTAAGAGATGAATTCTCTGTAAGTTGAAGTCTTTAAATCATGATTTGAGGACTTCAGTAACTCAGCCAGAGGTTAGGGGTCTATTTCAGGAGGGTGAGGTTCTGTGGCCTGCAATGTGCAAGAGGTCAGGCTAGATGATCATGATGATGCCTTCTGACCTTACAGTCTAGGAGACTATATGGCTCATAGGATATGTCTACACTTCGAGCTGGGGAGGGTTGATTCTCAGCTCAAGGAGACATACCTGAGCTAACTCTGGTCAAGCTAATGCACTAAGAATAGAGTATAGCCATGACAGCACGAGGGGTGGGAGGGGCTAGCCAGCCAAGTAGATGCCTTGGGTCTTGGATGGGCACATATTTGGGGCACCTGGCCCCTCCCTCTGCTCACACTGCCACAGCTGCATTCTATTTTTAGCACGCTGGCTTGATCAGCTCTAGAGCAAGTATATCTCCTCAAGCCAAGAATGACACCTCCACCTGGAAGTATAGCCGTACCCATGATATGTGGCTCGATAGAAAACTCACAGCTTATGCATGATAGAGCTGTATCACATTTCAACTGAGCAAAGGTTGCTTTCTGTGAAACTTGGCCTTGTCAGCTCAAATAACTTGAACCCAGTGAGGGTTTTGTAGACAAAAACTAAAACCTTACATTTGACCCTATATTTTGGTCCTAAATTTACCCTAATTGTGAGCTCAACTATGAAAGTGTGTGAAAGCTCATGAAGTGTCACAATAACCTACAACAATAAATCTTGATGGGAAAAGATTCAAAAGGAAGACAGAATGATTAAATTACTACAAATAAAAAAGCCTGGTGACATAATTCAAGGACTGTGTCAAGATCATATCTGATAAACAAGAGAAATACAGGACCAGAAATCAGTGAACCAAAACTGGTGTGTCAGAAATTATAACATAAGAATGGCCATGCTGGGTCAGACCAGTAGTCCATCTAGCCCAGTATTTTGTCTTCCGAAAGTTACCACTACCAGTGCTTCAGAGGGAATGAACAGAACAGGGCAATTATTGAGTGATCCATCCCATCATCCACTCTCAGCTTCTGGCAGTCAGAGGCTTAGGGACACCCAGAGCATGGGGTTGCATCCCTGATCATATTGGCTAATAGCCATCGACAGACCTATCCTCCATGAATTTATCAAATTCTTTTTTGAACCCACTTATAATTTTGGCCTTCACATCATCCTCTGGGAACAAATTCCTGATAATCTTCCTCTCCTCCAAGTGCTTCAAAATGGATTCCTTAAGGACCTGCTCCATGATTTTTCCAGGGACAGAGGTGAGGCTGACCAGTCTGTAGTTCTCTGGATTCTCCTTCTTCCCTTTTTTAATGAGGGGCACTATATTTGCCTTTTTCCAATTGTCCGGGACCTCCCCCGATCACCGCGAGTTTTCAAAGATAATGGCTAATGGCTCTGCAATCACATCAGCCAACTCCCTCAGCACCCTCGGATGCATTATATACGGTTCCATGGACTTGTGCATGTCCAGCTTTTCTAAATAGTCCTTAACCTGTTCTTTCACCGCTGAGGGCTGCTCACCTCCTCCCCAAACTGTGCTGCCAGTGCAGCAGCCTGGGAGCTGACCTTGCCTGTGAAGACTGAGTCAAAAAAAAGCACTGAGTACTTCAGCTTTTTCCACATCATCTGTCACTAGGTTGCCTCCCCCATTCAGTGAGGGTCCCACACTTTCCCTGACCACCTTCTTGTTGCTAATATACCTATAGAAACCCTTCCTGTTACTCTTCACATCCCTTGCTAGCTGCAACTCCAATTGTGCTTTGGCCTTCCTGATTACACCCCTGCATGCTTGAGCAATATTTTTATACTCCTCCCTAGTCATCTGTCCAAGTTTCCACTTCTTGTAAGCTTCCTTTTTGTGTTTAAGCTCACCGAAAATTTCTCTGTTAAGCCAAACTGGTCACCTGCCACATTTGCTATTCTTTCTGCACATCGGGATGGTTTGTTCCTGCACCCTCAATAAGGCTTCTTTAAAATACAGCCAGCTCTCCTGGACTCCTTTCCCCTTCATATTAGCCTCCCAGGGGATCCTGCCCATCAGTTCCCTGAGGGCATCAAAGCCTGCTTTTCTGAAGTCCAGGGTCCGTATTCTGCTGCTCTCCTTTCTTCCTTTTGTCAGGATCCTGAACTTGACCATCTCATGGCCACTGCTGCCCAGGTTGCCACCCACTGCTGCTTCCCCTACCAATTCTTCCCCATCCATCGTATCTTTGAGGCAGGACATCACTATTACACAGTCGACTGTACTAACTGCTGTGGAGAGGCCAAGGCCCTTGTCCATAGCAAGCTTCACAAATGCCTTGTTTGTTACATGTCCCAGTTTGACTGGGAGGGTGTCAGGAACATTGCCAGTATCTTGGTGGAGATGGAAAATTCTCAGTTAGCCCACTCCAGAATGAGAGGCTAGATAATAAGTGGTTGATGGACAGGTCAGTTGTTTCAAGGAATGGGCAAATTATGGCATGCTGTAGGGTAGGAGGTTGATTTTACTCCTCAAAGGAAGTGTTGCTGATCTCCATTAGCATAGGCTCTCAATTCTCTTTCCTTAGCCAAGAAAGCAAGTGTCAAAGTCACAACTGATGGTCACTGAGCTGTCCCTCTAGGATATAGTTTGCACAAAACTTCCCTATGACTCCATGTTCAGCCTCAACACCTGAATCATCAACTTGTTGATTCATTAAGGTGTCTAATACATCTTAAGGCATCACTGATGGCACTACACTGATGAGTATGTTTCACTGTGCAACTCTGATCCACACACAGGCGTGTTCTTCTCTAGAGACTTTGAATCTGAGCTTCTGCTCCCTATGCATACACTACTCCTGTTCTAAATAAGGTTTAGGTCTGCAGAAAATCAGATTTTCCAGTCCACTTAAGTTCTGGCATGGCTGCCTCCTACACCAGCTGCCCTATTCCCATCCCCATTGTAAGGGAGAGGAGGGGGGATGTAGGAGGTGGTACAGAGGCAGAAAGGGGGCATAGTAGAGTCAAGCTTCTCCTGCACTTGCCCACCCCATTGGCATTGTCCAGGCTAAATCCCCACTCTGGCACTTGGAGTGGAGAAGGTGGGGGCCCCACAAGGATTTTAAAAATTAATACTTGCCACTCCAGGCTTATATTAAACTCCTGAGGTTACAGCTTTTTTCTGACCTTGGATTGGTAGATGCCACCACCACCCAAATGCAAAAAAAAACCCTTGGATCCAGGAGGGAGCACTTGAGAATTCCTCCCTGTGGGGTACCCTCAAGCCCTTTCACCCCCCCCACCCCCACCCAGGAAAAAGCTGAGAAAGAAAACAAAGCAAATTAGCTGTTGCTACCAGCTAATCAAACAACGTGCACAAACCTCTTAGGACACCAAAAATTCAATCCTGTTCTTAAAGAAGGTAAATGTTATTAAAACAAAAAAGAAAGAAAATACATCTGGAACTTAGGCTTTTGCTAGATTTTAAAAGAGCAATTTCAAAAATTAAGCACCCAATATAGCTTTCTTGGGGTTTCAGCTTAAAGGTTACAAGCAAACAAAAGCATCTGGGGTTAGCACAGAGGAGTCCATTAGGCATAAGAAATAAACAGAAATAACCCTAATCGCATCTTTCTAAACATTCCTGATCTACTTACGCATTTGGGAATTCCAGATAAGTAGTTCTAGGTATGATCTGATGATTTATGATCATACCTGGCCTAAAGCTGCTTACAGCATTGCAGCTCTGTATCTCTGCTCTCTGGAGAACAACCACAGACAAAGGGATTTTTCCCCCCAATTTTAAAAAGTTCTAGCCCTCCCGTTGGCTCTTTTGGTCAGGTGCCCACTCCTTTTCTTTTACCTGTGGGCTTGTTAACCCTTTACAGGTAAAGCAAGTAGAGAACAGCTACTAATAGGGATTTTATAGCTAACTGGCTGGCTGGGTGTCCATAAAAGGGAGCTACCTCCGCCCCCTTCCTTTATCACAGGCATAAACTCCATGAAGCAACTTACAGCAGTGTCAGAAGTTAGAGCATGCTCCCTGCTGCTCTTGCTTCTGCCAGAGCAGGACAGACAGAGACCAGGGAACCACATCTCTCTCCCTTTCTCTCTGCAGTCACCATTTTCAATTACACCTGAGTGCAGCATGTGTCAAACCAAGCTACTTCGATGTTTCAGTAGTGATCTCTTTAATAACCACCTTTGGTTTTAGAAATTTACCTTCTTTTTATTGTAAATCTTCTCCTTAAAACATCTGAGAGTCAATTTAGTGCCCGAGAAAGCTAGAAATGAACAGTGCAAACTGCACTACTACTACAGAGTGCAGGCAAGTGTTTTGCAAGCATTCTCCCCAGTAGTCTTCAGTCTGATCTTTTGCCTCCTCTGCCACTAACTGTGGCCTTAGTTAATTAAGCACTTTACTGTACTACTAATTCTGAATTTCAGTGCTGCAAAAAAAATATTAGTTTGCAAATTGTGTTTAACTGTTCCATATTTTGGTATTGCTCAATATTTGTTCATAGCATTTAGAAATGTTACTAGGGCTAGGTCTACACTACCCGCCTGAATCGGCGGGTAGAAATCGACCTCTCGGGGATCGATTTATCGCGTCCCGACGGGACGCGACAATCGATCCCCGAATCAACGCTCTTACTCCACCAGCGGAGGTGGGAGTAAGCGCCGTCGACAGAAAGCCGCAGAAGTCGATTTTGCCGCCGTCCTCACAGCGGGGTAAGTCGGCTGTGATACGTCGAATTCAGCTACGCTATTCACGTAGCTGAATTTGCATATCTTAAATTGACTCCCCCCTGTAGTGTAGATGTACCCTGAGTCTTAGGATAAATAATCACTCATTGTCCCCACACCTCTGAAGGCGGTGACCACATCAGCTCTTTGCTTTCAAAACTGCAGTAAATCACATTAGAGAAGGAAAATCCCACATGCCTCCCAGGTACTGCTGGAGAGCCATAAATAAACTTAATTATTTCCACAAGGGAAATAAAATAATTTTTAGATGGCTAAGCTGCATCAGATAAAATGAAACAAAAAGCTAAAATGATGGAAAAAACAAGCTTGAAAGATATCGCACTTCAATTCTCTGTGGACCCGAGCAGTTAACGAAATACAACCACAATAATTAGCATTGAATTTCCAAACATCCACACACACAAAAAAAATTTGTGCTTCAACGTATTTGCAATGAGGAGGAAAAAGAAAAAAATACAAGAAGAAAATTAGAATAATTCTCTAGCTGAGCTGTCACATTCTGTATCACTGGATTCAACAACTAGATCTGACAGACATTTGGCAATACTCCAGGAAAGCTGTATTCTCTAGGGCCACATGTCACTATGAGCCATATGCAACGTGGTACCATGGAAAGCTAGCGGGGGGGAAGAATAACATACTTTGATTTTTCTCACTTTCACTGAGCAGCTCTGCCATTTGAAAGTCTGCCATTCCTAAGAAGGAATGAAAGAACCGGCACACTGGTTGCAAGACAATTTACATTGGCAAAGGTAGCCTGCTAACAAGATGGATGCGCCTGATACAATCTATTAGAGAAAAAACAAGGAAGATTTGCTCACTGATCCAAAATACGAACACAACACATTACTACTTCATAAACTGAAAAGTAATGCTATGTAATTCAGTGCATATCAACAGAGCAGAGTTGGATGCATAGAACAGAATCATGGAGGTGACTTGTTTAAATCAATCCTCTGGGAGACTAAAATGATAAGAAAAATACAGAGACCAGGCAATTCACCCTGGGTATAAAACAAAGCTACAGCAGATCTCACTGGGCACAAGTGCAACATAAATTACTCAGTTGGAAGGCACTGGGAAGATAACTACTACCCACATAAACAACAAATTGTCTGAAAAAATAGACATTTGTTAAAGATTGTATGTGTAATGTGGTCTATGTGCCTTTTGGAATATACAATGGGATTTGTTCTTGGATTAGTACCACCCTGCTCCAGGTTTGGTAGGTTTCCACTTGTGTTGTAGGTGCAAGGATGTGTTCTAGGATTGCCAGGCATCTGGTTTCCACCAGAATGCCTGCTTGAAAAGGGACCCTGGCAGCTCTGGTCAGCACCACTGACTGAGCTGTTAGAAGTCCAGTCAGTGCAGTAGCGGGGCTAAGGCAAGCTCATTGCCTGCCCTGGCTCCGCGCGGTTCCCAAAAGTGGCCAGCATGTGGGTGCAGAGGGAGCTAGGGAAGCTCCGCATGCTGCCCCCGCCTCAAGCACCAGCTCTACAGCTCCCATTGGCCAGGAACCATGGCTAATGGGAGCAGCGGGGGCGGCGCCTGTGGGTGCGGACAGCATGTACCGTGCAGCGCCGCTGGGCCGTGCCTCTGCCTAGGGGCCAGACATGCCGGTCGCTTCCGGGAGCCGCGCAGAGCCAGGGCAGGCAGAGAGCCTGCCTTAGCCCCACTGTGCCGCTGACTGGGAGCCACCTGCAGTAAGCGCCCCCCGGCCGGAGCCCACACCCCAATCCCCCTCTCACATCCTAAACCCCTGCCCCAGGTTGGAACCCGCTCCAGCACCCTAACTCCCTCCCAGAGCCCACACCCCATATCCCCTCCCACACGCCAACCTCCTGCCCCAGCACTGAGCCCCCTCCCGCACCCAAACTCCCTCCTGGAGCCTGCACTCTGCACCCCCTCTGGTACCCAACACCCTGCTCCAGCCCTGAGCCCCCTCCCACACCCAAAGTCCCTTCCGGAGCCCGCACACCCTCCTGCACCCCTGCCCCAGCCCTGAGCCCCCTCCCACACTCCATACCCCTTGACTCCAGCCCAGAGCCCCCTCTTACACCCCAAACCCCTCCTCCCCAGTCCAACCCCAGACCCTGCACTCTCTCCCAGAGCCCTCACCCCCTCCCACACCCTGAACCCCTCATTTCTGGCCCCACCCCAGAGCCCACACGCCCAGCTGGAGTCCCAGCCCAGTGACAGTGAGAGTGGATGAGAGCAAGCGACGAAAGGAGGGGGGTTGGAGTGAGTGGGGGACGGGGCCTCATAAGGGGTGGGACAGGGGCTAGGCCTCGAGGAAGGGATGGGGCAAGGGTGTTTGGTTTTATGCAATTAGAAAGTTGGCAACGCTAATATGTTCCGATTCATTAAAAGTAGCAGAAAGCCGGAGTGGAAGGTACATTAGCAGCAGTTCCAGGCAGGCAGAAGCTCTGCAGTGAAGCAGAGAGAGAGAAGGAGTTTTAGGAATAAAACTCTTATCTGAATAAATTCCACTTCCCCATCCATTCTCCCTCCCCCAGCCTGGATTATCATTTTTTTAAACTATGTCTTTATGTATTTATGTGCAGATATCTAAGTTATACAGGCAAATTTGTTAGGAATCACTGGCATTTGGCAGTTTTTGCAGTACACCTCTACCCCGCGACCCAATATAACACGAATTCGGATATAGCGCGGTAAAGCAGTGCTGGGGGGGGGGGGCGGGGCTGCGCACTCCGGCGGATCAAAGCAAGTTCGATATAATGCGGTTTCACCTATAACGCGGTAAGATTTTTTTGGCTCCCGAGGACAGCGTTATATCAGGGTAGAGGTGTATTTCTGAACTCAATAAATATACCCCTTGTATATCTTTCATTTCTGCTTTAAAAATAAATATTTTGACAACAATCTAGTTTCTCTCTACAACTAGCTAACCTATTACTGTACTCAAACAGAATATGTCTTTCATCTACTTTCTACTTTTAAAAAATTAGGAGAAAACAAAGGGCAAGCAACCATCAATAATAGATCAATCTCATTAACAGAGAACATGCACAAGATGTCAGAAGACCAAGAAATCCCCAAACGTTTTCTTTTTAAATTCACCTGCCCCTTGATCCTTTCTGTTATACGAGTAATTAAATTTGTCATGGTATATTATGAAGATAAGCTGGTTTACATTTTAAAGCAGAAATTCTGTTCTATACCAGATACACCACACCTGCAATATTGAAACCTGAAACACTGTATCTATAGGTGAAGAACTCTGCTAGTGAAAATGCTCTCCCTGTGGCCAAAGTCACCAGAATGTCTCCTCTCTTTTTAATAAAAAAATAAGAAAAGGAAAAAGGTCATCAGTTGCAGCTGCAGAAGATTCAATATGACAGCTCATAAGTATCACTGGTAAAAGTTTGTAAGTTAACCAACCCTATACTTCAAGGGACCTCCTGGAACACATAATCAAGTCCGTCCCAAGAAGCTATCTGCACCCTGATGTTAAGGCATGTCATCTTCTCAGGAAGGCAGAACAAGCTACCAGATATGACACAAATCAGAACATATAACTGAAGGAAAAAACAACAAAACATTAAATATAACGCATATATATATATATGTATAATTGATTACCAGCAAACTAATTTGTCCAACATAGTGTCACATTTCAGTCTGCAAGCATTAGTTAGGTTAGCCATGTTCTAAGGCCCTGATTCAGGAAAACACTTAAATGTGTGCGGAAGTTCATCCCTATGCATGGAAAGTAATAAAAAAAGAGGAATGAACTGAGGTGAAGCAATTCAGCCATTTCCCTGCATTCTGCCAGAAGAGTTTTCTCCAGACATTCCATGGGTCTTTTTTCCATCTTTCACTTATGCTTTAGAAAGCTTCCAAATTTATCAGTGAATGTCAGCAGAAAGAGAAAGCATGCACTGAATCCAATGTATTATATTTATATGGCAATTTTAATCCCCAAGTATTCTAAACTAAAGCACTTTACAAATCAGACAGGCTGGAAAATGGAAGAAAGATTCACAAACATTTTCTCTTTTAAAAAAATGTGTCTTCTCCTCTCTCATTGTGCAGACACTATATGGATATGCAGACACTGATACATCTTTGTTCACATCGTACAACAAGCCCCAGCTACATCAAAGACTAAATTTTGATCTATGAACCCCCATGACTGCTGTGTTTCTCTGAGGCAATGCAGATAATAAAGCCCACAATGAAGTGCGTGAGAGCTGGGGACAAAAAACATTGTCTGCTGAGGCATCCAGCTATGGAACAATCACCCAGAGAGACCAGGTGAATCCAGAGTCTGACCATCTTCAGGAAATGTTGCAAACATGAATCTTTGAGAGAGCATTTTCACCATAAGCGACACTCAAAATTCCAACAGTCCTTTTATTCCCATCCACTCCCCCCACAAAAAACCGCAAGCCCTACCTCAACAGAGATCTGACCCTGTAATGGGAGAAGTGCCAGAGACTCCGTGACGTCCACTAAGGACTTTGCTATTGCTAATGATTAATAGGAAAGGTGCACAGATACTAGCAATGAGAGCATAATAAATATATCATATTGCTGCTATTTTGCTGATACTACAGAAAGTCACCTTCTAGCAAATCCATAGGTGTTCATTCACAAATCCAAATGGAAATTCAGTTAAGTGAAGTTATCCTGAATCCACTCAGTTTTACATCAAAGAATCAAAGGGAAAGACTTATTAAGGTGTTGTACTCTATCTGGTACAGTTCTATTCCCTACAAGGGCTCAGATATAAGACAGATAGGAACTAAGATTGAAAAGAACAAGCTACTATAAATTCTAGTAGTTCACCCAATCTAGTTTTACATTTCAGAAAAGCTGATGCTTCCACAATTGTTTCTAGAAAATTGTTCCACAATGTAATAGATCTCATTGTTAAGAAATTCACCTTGAATATCAGGAGAAAATTCCTTACTATCTTTATTTCAAGCCATTTATTAAAATATCTAAATAAGGCTATAATACAATTATATATACACATGAATTGAAGCTTATAAGGCTAGGGCACAGCTTAATCTCTGGTATTAAAGAATTTCACAGCCAAGGCCCCTCCACTGAAAATGCCCCATTACCAGCCCCTTTAAATCTGAATTTGGGATTGATAAACAGTAGCACTCTTACCAAACAATGTTGCCATGGAGAAGAGCTTTGAACAAAAAGGCCAGGACCTGGGATTGGTTTGGATTTGCAATGCAGAATGTGGAGTATTGCATTATGTATTCTCATTGGTTCATACCACTTAGAAGACAGGATGCTATATATTGAACCATCTGTAGTTTCTAGATATCAAGACAGCGTGAGGACAAGATATAGTGTGTTGCAGTAATCCAGCCCTGAGGTGATGAAAACTAAGCAGCTAGGTCAGCATCTAAGAGGAGAAGGATGCAGCCTTCTGGGCAGCCAATGGGTTTAAAACTAGAATTTCTTGCTATTAATGGTATTTAGGCACCCATGAAAAAGTTAAGAGTGCATCAGGACCCAAAGATTTTGGACCACCTTGTCAAACAGAGGACAGATGCCCTCTACAGAAAGTAAGGTCATGCATCTTAGTAGTGCCGCCACATGCTCTGATCTTCTCACCTCTCATCTCTCTCACATGACTGAACTTGAGCCAATTTACATATTTTTGATCTTGACCCTTATTTCTTTCATATCCTAGACCAATGATTCTCAACCTTTCCAGATGACTGTATCCCTTTCAGGAGTCTGATTTGTCTTGTGTATCCCAAGTTTGATCTCACTTAAAAACTACTTGCTTACAAAATCAGACATAAAAATACAAAAGTGTCACCACACACTATTACTGAAAAATTGCTTACTTTCTCATTTTTACCATATAATTATGAAATAAATCAACTGGAATATAAATATTGTACTTGTATGATACTTAAGCCTGTTTTTCACTTGTGAACCCTGTCTGACGCCCAAGTCCTGGGTGGCAGGGCTGAAGCCCAAGCCCCACTGCCCAGGGCTGAACCATGTAACTTAGCTTAGCAGGCCACCCTGTGGCATGGGCCCCCAGGCAATTGCCCTGCTTGCCAACCCTAACACCAGCCCTGCACTTGCAACCTCCCTAAACCTTGGAGCCCCCCCTTGGGAGTCACAACCCTGAGGTTGAAAAAAACTGATCTAGATGAGTTGAGTACCCCCTGCAAGACCTCTGCTTACACCCAGGGATACATTTACCCCTGGTTGAGAACCACTGTCCTAGTTCATCATGGCAACTACACTGTCTATACTAAAGCTGGGTTTGTTTTCCTGATTAAATTCTGAACACTAGATTCCCCTAGAACATTCATATATATCCTGTAAACACTGTGCTTTGAAGAGTGAATGACACTATATCCAGTAAATATAGGATATTCACATTGTTGCAGTCATGCCTGTGGAAGTATTTTCTTTTGGAACTTCAGCTATTACTGCAGCTCTAACTTCCATCAGCAAATATAGGCATTTTAAGTCCACACACATCTTTTTAATAGGGCATCTTGGAATTAC
This sequence comes from Trachemys scripta elegans, assembly GCF_013100865.1. Lineage (NCBI taxonomy): Eukaryota > Metazoa > Chordata > Testudines > Emydidae > Trachemys > Trachemys scripta. Next base: position 33,276,779 of record NC_048299.1, read on the forward strand.
TTATATGAGAGCTTAAAAAGAGCCTATCTAAAGGCATATTGTGACTATACAGAAAATGAGGAAAGGACACAGTTGTGAGCTCCATTTAGAAACAAAGGAAATGGGTAATTGACTAAAAGAACGGCCATACTGGGTCAAACCAAAGGCCCATCTAGCCCAGTATCCTGTCTTCCGACAGTGGTCAATGTCAGGTAATCATCAAGTGATCCATCCCCTGTCGCCCATTCTCAGCTTCTGGCAAACAAAGCCCAGGGACACCACCCCTGACCATCCTGCCTACCCTGTTCTGTAGACAACAAGCTCAGTGTTTTTAAAGATATCCACCTACACTACAATGTAATTCTTCTAATGTACACTATGAATCTTGGTTCATGCTCATAATTCAGTACTGAAGAACATTTATGCAAAGTAAACTAGCCGTGCACAGAATCAATATACAATTTAGGAATTGTCTAATGTATACCATCAGTGCAGCATGCAAGGGCAGCTGTTCCATCTATGCAAAAGCTCTTCCCTTCTTCCAAGCTTCCACCTCAACTGAAATGTCAGACTTTGGTGTCTACACACACACACACCAGCAGAATCTGCATGTAAAGCTGGACCTCAGTCCTGTAGGACCCCCAGCAGTCCACCACAGAACCACCATTGTCCCTGCCTCTGTTTCCCTTAGTTGATTCCAGGATGGAACCTATATCCATCAGTCTTTGTCTGTAACTCCAGTCCTCCAGCTGGGTTACTTGAGTCTTTCCCCTCCCTGGGCTGAAAGGAGTCTGGCCCCCACCCAAAGTTCTACCAGCCCCTTTAGTGGAGCTCCGGTCTATAGTCCCAGGAGTTTGACTTTCATCTCTGGGCCTCCTCTAACCCCCTTTCTGATGTTGCCCCTTTGCAGGTTCCTCCCCTTCTGTCTTCAACAGGGCAGAAGTAAAGTTAAAGCAAAAACACAAAGGCAAATTCCAGTATTCCTGTTATTGTGTCCCCATCCCTAATCAGGGATCTCAGTTGTCTTTACCCCAGTCTGTGTGTGTGGGGAAGGTGGGGGTAGATAAGGAGACCCAGGCCACGCCCTGTTCTCTGTATTACACTAGCAAATAAGGAGTCAGTGAGTTAGGAAATTCATTATATTTAGATATTAATCAATATCCTAGCAGTCCTATCCCTTTAAAGGTGTGGAACATCAATGGCCTCGGATTATCTTACTTTGGGGAAACTAATAATTCTTCCAGTGCAATCATTGCTACTGTGAACCCCAGAGCTGTTAAAGGGGACAAGAAGCTCTGTGTTTCTAATATAGGAGAAAGGGGAATGGATAGCTCTGGCAAGCTTAACTTGTATATTATAATTCCATCTCAGTGCAGTTCTGTGCATGTTCTCTGTTATATTGTTTGAGGGTCATTTATATTCTCATGTTGGAAATGATATTAAATGGTGCATATAAATGTATTTGTAACAGGAAGAAATTATTAGAGGTATAGCCTGGGGAAAATGGGTCATCCTGAGCTGATTGGTAGTTGACTCTGATTTTGTAACGAGCCCAAATTCAACAAAAAATAAAAACTCTAAGGGGACAGATCCTCAGCTGGCATAAATTGTCGTAGCTCCACTGACAGAGCTATGACAGTTGACACCAGCTGAGGATCTGTCTTGGGGTCTTGTTTTGTTTGGGTTTCCTGTCCAGGGATTATGATAACTGTATGGAGCTGATTTGTTGTACCAGACCAGTCAGCAATGGGACTGACTTCATGGGACTGGACCTGGCGATACTGGAATTAACTCTGTAAAACATACAGGACATGATCTGGTGGCAGCTGAGCAGATGGAACTGACTTCACAGGCAGGGTCAGGCCACAGCCAAGCTGACTTCATGGAAGCAGACTTGGCAATAGCAGAGCTGGTGGACTGATTTCACTGGACCAGGATCTAGCACTAGCACACCTGAAGAAGCTGACTTTGTAGAATCAAACCTGGCAGCCACAGATTGGAGCTGGACCTGGTGGTGCAGACTTCACTGGATGGCAGTGGACAAGCTCAGGAGAACCACCTCCTGGTGCCTACTTGACTACCACAGAGTCTAGCTGGATTAATGAGTAAGCAAGGTTTGGCGTAGGTGAGGATTGTGTTGTGAATAACAGTCCTGGGCCACCGACAAGCTGGCAATTAATTACTGAGAATGTGGAGTCAGCCACATCCCTCATAAGTTGTTTGTGTCTTGCTCATTTCATTTTTCATGTAAATAGAAGTTTATCTTGTTTCTCCCTCCTCCCCAATAAAAGGTATTTGTGGTTTCATATTCCCAGGGATTCCTGAATGCTTGTCAGTGGGGAAGAAACACCTGCAACAGGAGAAAAGAGGATTTAAACTATCGGTTCCTAAACCTGGGAGTGGATAAGGGTTTTAGGTGAGGGATCAAGCCAATCATTTTAGTTAGTTTAAAAAGGACTCAGACAGAAATGCACCAGGCCTTTATCACTACTAACAACACCTGGCTGCAGGTTATGAGACTGCTATTTTACAGTATGATTAATTTTGGAAATTTTTAAAACTTCATTTTATTGTTAAGTGACAATTGTTTAAATATACTTTTAATGTGATGGTTGCTATAAAAGTTCACCGTAGTACTTTGGAATTAAAACTAACTTCCTCCTGGTGATCTTAGTTCCTAACTTATATACTGTATACCCATCATCTCTCTGAACGGGGATGTAAATACTACACAAACAGCCTCTGTCATGATAGCCAGGCACTTCCACTTCCAGTCAGAACTTGGCAGTATAGAGAAGAATGAAAACAAAATATAACAGAAGAATAAGCTAAGCTGGTTTCTGTGGAACTACTCATAAGCCCCAATTCCCAATAAAGTAAATGGAACTCCAACAAAGCACCTAAAGACATGCTAAATATGGATAGTTTGGTGAATCAGGGCCATAGTGCATAAAATTAAATACATGCATAAATTTTTGCAGGACTGGGGCCTTAGCTGGCATTTCTTGACTTCTGAGTACCTAATTGTGCAACTTTAAAGGTTTCTGAATCTATATTTTTTAATTGTGGCAGTACATAGTCCCTTAAAACTTTACATGAACAAATTATTTTTTCTAAAATATCTGCCTTTGTATTCACACCTTTGTGAATCACAGCTGCTCTGCTTCCCACACTGATCCGTCTCAATGGATTGGAGCAGTTTTATATCTCAACCATAACAAGGCACACATCTTCTAATATAATAAAGATTGTTCTGTTTGCTTTTAAATACATTTTTCTCAGCGTCTAGATATTTTAAACTTTCCAATAGCTTTTATTTCATTTTTATGACTTTTCCTCTTGACAGAAAATACATGGCCAGTTACCAGCTCCATTCTTTCATTCCAATTTTCTGTCATTACCCAATGTAACAGACAGCTTTCTTATGCAAATTATCATTGTTCTCAGTATGTTTGCCCGGTCATAGAGCTCCTCATTTCATGTTAATTACACAAGATTCCCCCCCAAAAAAATTCATGCTGTACCAACAAGATAAAGGACACAAAAGGAATCCAAGAGAAAATTCAGCTGACTGACGGGACAAGCAGTGGGACATAATTTTTCAATTTCTACTCATTGAAAACACTGCTCAAAAAGGAAAAAGATTGTTCACCAATTCATTGCTGCTTTTTAGATTTTTTTCCTTTGTAAGAAGTTTATTTATAGCAAAATCAACATTTCTTAAGCCAGTAAAACTATAACTGAATCTGTCTTCATCTAATTTAATGAAATGGAATGTTCAAAGACAACTCTCTGTCTGGGAAAAATGTCTATTTTGTCCCATGTCTTACTTCTGAAACACTCTTTATTCAGGCCTTAAATATGGCCTACAAATCTGGAAAAACTGGGCTTGTGCCCTTTTCTGCTTCCTTATGATGTATAAAGAAAGCTGGACAGGAATTTTAGAAGTGGAAAGGACAGGAGATGCTGGTTGAGTTTTTCAATATTAAAAATTCAGGTCCTATCTGGGGTTGTGTATATATTTGACTTTTTGAGAAAATGCCAATCACTTACTACGCTACCATGGATGCAGCTTCACTACTACCAATGGTAGTGAAAGTGGGAGGTTCCCATTCCTCCCCAAAAAGTCTATAATATATGTAATAAAGTAGATGTATTTATTATTTGTTTTACAATAGTATCTACACACACACACACACACACACACCCCTGGTCAGTATTGTTTATGTGAAAGAGTTAAAAACTTCCACATCCTCCTCTTTATTAGGCTTATAAAACTTAATATAGGTTTCAATGAAAGGAGGAAAAAAATGTCAAAGCACACTGTTAACTGAATGGGAAGCAAACTATTTTGTTCGCTCCACTTCAGGCTTGGAATCTGATTTAAATTCACAAGGAATGTTTCTCTTAATGATATTATCTATTTAACACAACCATTAGAAGACTATAAAATTACCATCGGGGTAAAACCTCATAGAATTGGAATGGAGTTATTCTGCTAAATTAATATTAGGCAACTAATATTGCTTTCAACAGACTTTTTTCATTAAGAGAAACTTTATATATCCAATCAAGTCTGTTGTCTGAATCAATCTAAACAATTTCAGTAACAGTTCAGTAAAAAAGTAAAATTTCAGAAAAGACTCTGTCAGAGACAGAAGAAAGAGAAAAAAGTTTTACAGCTTATTCTGAGATTTCCTGCCAGGATACTGAAGTAGCTGTCTTGAAGAACGTGACACACACTTTCCTACTTCTGTAACTGTCAGATTCGGTAGACTGGGCAATCGCTGTTCAGGAAAGCCAAATGCAAATCTATTTATGGACAGTGGCTGAAGCTATTAATTTCAATAATGTGGTATGCTGTATGCACATGTAGATCTTCCCAAACTAGCTAGTAAATATGTGCAAGCTTCTATTCATTTTTGAGTAAACTGGAAGTTTTCAAGAGAGTGCTGTGAAAAAAACAATAGTAAAACTAACAGGAATATTATATGCGGAAATGTTTGCAATAAGGTGAACGTGGCAAGTTTATCAGGGCAGCATATAAAATGAACCTGTATAGGATTACCATATGTCCGTTTTTTCCCGGACACGTCCGGCTTTTCGGCAATCAAACCCCCATCCAGGGGGAATTGCCAAAAAGCCGAACATGTCCGGGAAAATGCCGGCCGGGCACTTCCCCTCCCGCGGCGGCTCTGCTCCTCCCCTGACTCTTCGGGTCTGTTTAAGAGCCGAGCTGCCCGAGCGCTATGGGCTTCAGGCAGCCCCCTTGCCTCCGGACCCCAGCCGGGCACTTCCCCTCCCGGGCTCTGGCGGCGCAGGGTTTGGAGGCAC